>NC_139635.1:1597173-1875312 GCF_964638095.1 Poromitra crassiceps | reverse complement strand
TGTCAGCGATCGGGAAGTTATTTTATGTGATGCATACGAGTCATATTATGTAACAGACTAAAATTATGTTGTGTGTGTGTGTGCATCTATAGTCTGTAGGCTGTACGGCTTCAGAGGTTAACTTCATTTAACACCAGAGACTCAGGAGGTAGGCCTACACGTATACAGTCTGTTACAATAACATAGTGTGCCCAGAGCACCTCGTTCCGCACTTGGTGCAGACCGGTGCAGACTTGCTTTGGTCTAGTCAGTCACAGCTAGTAAGTACTTGCGCATGCGCGTTGCTGCAGGAACTGAATTCATTATTTTATAGTATTGCGCTAAACTATTAACCATAGTTGTGTCCTGGAAGCTTTTTGCTGGCACCACATAGCCTATAGTCCCATATTTATGATATTTCATGTGACATAAAATGCGTTGAAATGTAGTTTTCGTGTAGACCAGATTTCAACTCTCAGTTACACAATAAAAGACAATAAAATGCCAATTCACACACTATCAATATTGTCTCTATTCCAAACTACAACAAATGTTTTAACAATATGATGAACCAAATTGTGTTTTTTTACACGTTTACGTTGTAACCGCATTTTAGCCGGTTGAAAAGAGGGTGAAATTAGGTCTTAGACGTTCAAACCCAATATCACCCAGATTTAAACTAAAAATCAACGTTGAAAAAACGTTTTGTGCTCGCTGGGTATATATGGATTATGACACAGTGTATACAAACAGATTTGTAAATGACCTATATAGGAGGCATATACCTTGTATTGTGTACATATATGGCCTATATGTGGATATAAAGAAGTGAGACCTATATGACCTGTATTATGAACATATAGGGCCTTTATGTGTATATAAAGAAGCTATATAGGAGACATATATGCCCTGTATGTGCACATATAGTACCTATATGTGGATATAAAGAAGCTATAGGAGACCTATATGCCCGGTATATGCACTTATATGCACCTGAATCTGGCCTATATGCAACCTATATGCGGCATAAATGTGGCCTATATGCGCATATATGCACCTAAATCTGGCCTATATGCTCCTATATGCGCATATATGCACCTAAATCTGGCCTATATGCAACCTATATGCGGCATATATATGGCCTATATGCTCCTATATGTGCATATATGCACCTAAATCTGGCCTATATGCAACCTATATGCGGCATATATATGGCCTATATGCTCATATATGCTGCATATAGGTTGCATATAGGTTGCATATAGTTGCATATATGTTCATATAGATTCTTTCCATGTGGGAAAGTGGAAGTAACAGCCCGATGACTGACTGTTGGGCAGTTCGGTCTGAATTGCCAGCAGCAGTGAACTCTCAAAGTCAGTAATTATGCGCCGCGGCCTCCATCTGTGCCCCGTTACTCGCCGCACCTTGCGCTTGATGTGGGTCAGCCACATCCCTGTACTGACCTACTGTTTTACCGGTCAACAAGCCCATGACCAATGGCACCACTCTATCCATGTACTTTCCATGAATGGTGACAAATTGTTTGTAGGGCCTTGGGGAACTTTTGAACGTGCAGACATCTTGGCAGTTGGCACCTGCTGAGTTTGGCAAAATTATCATCCGTTTCTAAAACAGTCCTGATGACACAGAAAGTCTGACCCATCCCAGGTATATGTGAGGCACGTTTTCTATTCAGTTTTGAACGGACATAACTGAATTGAGGGACCTGGGTATCCTGCGGGGCATCTCGGGCAACCTCATCATAGACCCTTTTTACAGGTTTCGTGGGGTCAGCCTCAATCCTGTCGACCATTTGCTGGGTAATGGCACTGGACTTAACACATTCACTGCCAACCGTTTTTTCAATACTGTAGGTAGCTTCTGCCAAGGGTTTTTTTGAGGATTCTGGCTCATCTTTCAAGAGCCGAGGATTATTTTCTGCTAGGACTTTGTGAACACAAAATATTTTAAAATAAGTAATAGAATGTGTGCTTTCTCTGTCTAAAAGAGTTAGTTTGTAGAGTTAGTAGTTATGTAGGCATTAGCAGTTGAGTACAGCATGGTTTCAGCGTCTGAAAATGAAAGCTGAGAAAAATGCCTTTTTGTGAAATTCGATAGAACAGTCACTTTAACCATTTATTTTTGGCATCAGTAAGACATCAGACATCTAAACAATAGTTCTGAACAGTAATTTCCTCCATAACAGCACCCCCACCCCCCTCTCCTTCAAACTCCTCCCTCCGTGGGTGTGTATCTGGTGGCTGCAGCCTGTGTCACAAGTGAGTTTCTGCTGCCTGTCTGTGCTGCCTCCCTGGCGGCCCCTCGTCGGGCGAGACTTCGTTTCTTGGGGTTTCGGTTGAGAGCTGGGATGAAGCTGCATGCGATTCTGGGCTGTATGCTGCGTGTTTCAAAGTGTGTTGCACCCAGTCTATTTTTGGAACCCCCCACCGTTGTGCGCCACCGTTGTGCGCCAGCGCGAAAGCGTTTTCGCCAAACCATTCTACAGTATGAGAATGGCTTCCTCACGCTTTTTCCTGGTGTTTTTGCTCGGCTTCCTCTAGTCTGGAGAGCACTGTCGCCACTTAGTGGGTCGGTAAAATAGGTTATACACGTTCGGTGGCTCCCATATTTTAATAGGAGATGTAAATGGGTTTGATCCACGTCCCAAGTTAACTCGTCCACGGCAGTCAACCGTTGTTGTTTTTTTGACGAGTTAACTCGTCCACGGCAGTGAACGTGTTAATCATATCCATGTCGTCTGGGTGATTGTGATCCGACACGTTTAGGATGTGGATATTGACTTGGTCTTGTGCAATGTCAAATGTGGCCATTTGAAGGAACGCATTGCAGGTCCTCCAACAATGCCAATAGATTTTTTCTTGCGTTGCTTTATTCTTTTGGTAGCAGTAACCCTCGTGTACCAAAACTTTTCCCCCTCGACGATTCCCTGGTTGTATGGGCGCCATTAGGCTATCTTTCGACTTAACTCAAGATTATGAACACCTAAAGGCTGTTTTCACGGGGTCCACCCGCTATGCCGACCACTCGCAATGCCGACCACCCGCAATGCCGACCTTAGGTTTAGGCGTGGGGGTGGGAGAGGTTAGGTTTTGGGTTAGGGTCTGGGGGAGGTTAGGTTTAGGCATGGGGGGAGGTTAGGTTTGGCGTGGGGGCTGGGAGAGGTTAGGTTTTGGGTTAGGGTCTGGGGGAGGTTAGGTTTAGGCATGGGGGGAGGGAGGTTTGGCGTGGGGGCTGGGAGAGGTTAGCTCCACTGACACGCTGCACGCCGCCTCGCTCAGCTGGTTCTGATTGTGGGCTATCGGCATTGCGACCTGTCGGCACTGCGGCCTGTCGGCACATAGACGCGGCACCGTTTTCACACGGTCAGGCACTAAAAGCTGATGCGCACACAAAACACGACATGAGGCATAATGCTACTTCTCCCTTGTGTTCACTCTGAGGCCGGTGTGGAGGAACGAACCAATCGGGAGGCTGCACTCAGTGTCCACGCAGACAGCACGATGCCTAATTGAAATGGGTTGATTGAAATTTATTTTTTTGCCTTTAAAATAAAAGCGCAAGAAAGTGTGGTTAAAATCGGTCAATAAATGCACATCAGAACACTATGAGGAACACCAAGTTTAATATTTTTTGCAAAAGTAGGGGCAAAAATACAAAATAGGATGATAGGCTATGAAACCTTTCCAATGACATTAAGTGTGGTCATTTATCAGAATAAATGAAATGCGTATAGACAGTGCCTATACCCTGTGAATATATAGTAATCCCATAATTATCATTATTAATTTTATTATTATTATTATTAGTAGTAGTAGTAGTAGTAGGCTAGTAGTAGTTGTAGTAGTACTAGTAGTAGTAGTAGCAGCAGTAGTAGTAGTAGTACAACAAGTAGTAGTCATGTAGTATTGCTAATTTCAGAGATAGGAGGTAACAAAGTACAAATACTTTGTTACTTAAATATGATTTTTAGGTATCTGCATGTACTTTAGGTTTAGTTTTGATGCACAATACACAAATGATGTGATGTTTGTTTGTCTGGCTCACTCATTAAAGGCAAAAATACAATTTGACCTCTCCTTGAAGTGCTAAAGTGAGAAGAATGTATCAGACTAAAGAATAACATGTGTCACATCATATCAACGATGCAATGTAATGTGGGATTTAAGGATTGAAATGATAGTCTACGTTTTTGGTGGAAAAACCATATCAGGCACACAGTAGCATATGTTGATAGATAGATAGATAGATAGATAGAGTACTTTATTCATCCCCGAGGGGAAATTCTGGCGTTACAGCAGCAGTAGCATCAATGACAAGAGCATCAATGACATTAAACAATTAAACAATAAAAAAAAGTTACACAAATAAAAAAGTTACACAACTTCCGTAGGTAAGGTGCAGAAACAGCAGTATTAAAATATTGCAATAAGAAAAGAAACAAACCAATACGCGAAAATATACAATATACTGTAACGAAGTGGGTATTCGTCCAAGGAACTGGAGACTTGAAGTTGGTACAGGCTTTTTATTCTTGTCTTCACAATACACGCTCCTAGCAGCTAGCTTCGCTGCTAGCTCTAAACCACCCGGTCAGCTCGCCCACCCTGGCCTGACTGGCCTCCGCCCCGGCCGCTGGTCACATATATCCCCTTCCCCCTAGGAACACACCCACACATATCAGTTCCTAGCCAAGCACGGAAACACCCCAATACACGTAATTACCCGATACGCTACATATCCCCCACACAAATTTAATGTCGCTTCCACGCGACATGCACAACCCACACACATCCCCCTGTACCAAAACACACCCAACACAATATTTTTTCCCATCACCACATCAAATTCTAATTCCCCAACAAACAGTCTTTTCTTTTCAGCACCCCCGTCATAATGTCCAGTTTTTCATTAGGTACTCCGTAATGTCTAGTTTTCCATTAGGTACCCCCATAATGTCTAGTTTCCCATTAGGCACTCCATAATGTCTAGTTTTCATTATTTCCTTCTTTTTCACACATTCATTTAAACACAAGCCCCCACATTTAGTCCCTTTTAAACCCCCCTTTTTGTTTGTTCCAGTAGCCAAATGCACGAACGAGCACCGGATCGACATCCTCGTCCTCCGGTCTCCACTCGCGCCCGTCGACTCTCCAGCTGACCCTGGCGTCGTCCTCCCGGCCTCGCACTCGCTCGTTTTTCCGTCCCCCTCCTCCAGGGTTGAGGACAGCAGAGCGAACACCACCGGCGTCGATCTTCCCCTCGGCTCTCCGCTCGTTTTTCCGTCCCCCTCCTCCAGGGTTGAGGACAGCAGAGCGAACACCACCGGCGTCGATCTTCCCCTCGGCTCTCCGCAGTGCAACGTTAGGGGGTGTATAGCGGTTAGGCTGGGCCGGTTCCCCCGGCGGTAACCCCTCTCGCTCACTCGGAGACACGAGCGTCGCTCTCCCGACTGTAACAACGCTGCAGACGATGTCCCTCTCTTCCCTCTGGCTGTTCACGCTCTTCCCAGCCTGCGTCTCACCTCCGGCCTCCACACTCTCAGTGCAGTCCCTGGCCAAGTGCTCCGGTGACTGGCAAATCCAGCAGAGTCTCACCTGTCTGCCGCCTGCACGTCTCTCTTCTCCCGCTGTCCCCCGATCTCCGACAGCCTCTGGACACTCTCTGGCTAGATGTCCGATCGCGCTACATGCCCAGCAGGCTCCCTGCTGTCCATGTCGTTGTCCCGCATACCCGGTCCGTCTCCCGGAACCGCATCGGCACCACCTCGCCACGTGGCCCGGCTCTCTGCAGGTCCAACACAGTCTCTTCCGTGGCTCTTCCGGCCGCTCTCCCCGCTGCATTACCTCTGCGCTCATCAAGTCCACCCGCTGCATGACTTCTCGCAGCGCCCGCATCACCTCTACTGCCCAGGCAGGAGTCTTTTCTACCAGCCGTCCGACCTCTCTCAACACACGGGCCTCCATGCCCGCCAGCATCGAGCTGATCCCCGCCGTCAGCTCTCCTTTCCTCCCGTTCACCGATGGCCATTCTCCGGAGATACTTGATTCTCCGCGCACCATCGCACGTGGTTTTAGCAGCTAGCAGTTAGCAGTTAGCACCCCTGGTAGCTAACTTACTAGCGCTAGTTTCTAGAGCCAAAAAGCCGCACCACCCGTCTCTTTTGCTGTTCCTTCTCACCCTCTCCCCTCTCGGCCGAATCAGAGGCGTTACCGCTTTACTGTCTGGCACCAATGTAACGAAGTGGGTATTCGTCCAAGGAACTGGAGACTTGAAGTTGGTACAGGCTTTTTATTCTTGTCTTCACAATACACGCTCCTAGCAGCTAGCTTCGCTGCTAGCTCTAAACCACCCGGTCAGCTCGCCCACCCTGGCCTGACTGGCCTCCGCCCCGGCCGCTGGTCACATATATCCCCTTCCCCCTAGGAACACACCCACACATATCAGTTCCTAGCCAAGCACGGAAACACCCCAATACACGTAATTACCCGATACGCTACATATCCCCCACACAAATTTAATGTCGCTTCCACGCGACATGCACAACCCACACACATCCCCCTGTACCAAAACACACCCAACACAATATTTTTTCCCATCACCACATCAAATTCTAATTCCCCAACAAACAGTCTTTTCTTTTCAGCACCCCCGTCATAATGTCCAGTTTTTCATTAGGTACTCCGTAATGTCTAGTTTTCCATTAGGTACCCCCATAATGTCTAGTTTCCCATTAGGCACTCCATAATGTCTAGTTTTCATTATTTCCTTCTTTTTCACACATTCATTTAAACACAAGCCCCCACATTTAGTCCCTTTTAAACCCCCCTTTTTGTTTGTTCCAGTAGCCAAATGCACGAACGAGCACCGGATCGACATCCTCGTCCTCCGGTCTCCACTCGCGCCCGTCGACTCTCCAGCTGACCCTGGCGTCGTCCTCCCGGCCTCGCACTCGCTCGTTTTTCCGTCCCCCTCCTCCAGGGTTGAGGACAGCAGAGCGAACACCACCGGCGTCGATCTTCCCCTCGGCTCTCCGCTCGTTTTTCCGTCCCCCTCCTCCAGGGTTGAGGACAGCAGAGCGAACACCACCGGCGTCGATCTTCCCCTCGGCTCTCCGCAGTGCAACGTTAGGGGGTGTATAGCGGTTAGGCTGGGCCGGTTCCCCCGGCGGTAACCCCTCTCGCTCACTCGGAGACACGAGCGTCGCTCTCCCGACTGTAACAACGCTGCAGACGATGTCCCTCTCTTCCCTCTGGCTGTTCACGCTCTTCCCAGCCTGCGTCTCACCTCCGGCCTCCACACTCTCAGTGCAGTCCCTGGCCAAGTGCTCCGGTGACTGGCAAATCCAGCAGAGTCTCACCTGTCTGCCGCCTGCACGTATCTCTTCTCCCGCTGTCCCCCGATCTCCGACAGCCTCTGGACACTCTCTGGCTAGATGTCCGATCGCGCTACATGCCCAGCAGGCTCCCTGCTGTCCATGTCGTTGTCCCGCATACCCGGTCCGTCTCCCGGAACCGCATCGGCACCACCTCGCCACGTGGCCCGGCTCTCTGCAGGTCCAACACAGTCTCTTCCGTGGCTCTTCCGGCCGCTCTCCCCGCTGCATTACCTCTGCGCTCATCAAGTCCACCCGCTGCATGACTTCTCGCAGCGCCCGCATCACCTCTACTGCCCAGGCAGGAGTCTTTTCTACCAGCCGTCCGACCTCTCTCAACACACGGGCCTCCATGCCCGCCAGCATCGAGCTGATCCCCGCCGTCAGCTCTCCTTTCCTCCCGTTCACCGATGGCCATTCTCCGGAGATACTTGATTCTCCGCGCACCATCGCACGTGGTTTTAGCAGCTAGCAGTTAGCAGTTAGCACCCCTGGTAGCTAACTTACTAGCGCTAGTTTCTAGAGCCAAAAAGCCGCACCACCCGTCTCTTTTGCCGTTCCTTCTCACCCTCTCCCCTCTCGGCCGAATCAGAGGCGTTACCGCTTTACTGTCTGGCACCAATGTAACGAAGTGGGTATTCGTCCAAGGAACTGGAGACTTGAAGTTGGTACAGGCTTTTTATTCTTGTCTTCACAATACACGCTCCTAGCAGCTAGCTTCGCTGTTAGCTCTAAACCACCCGGTCAGCTCGCCCACCCTGGCCTGACTGGCCTCCGCCCCGGCCGCTGGTCACATATATCCCCTTCCCCCTAGGAACACACCCACACATATCAGTTCCTAGCCAAGCACGGAAACACCCCAATACACGTAATTACCCGATACGCTACAATACAATATATACCACTTTACTTCCACCGCCTTTACATCTTACGTTTCCCTGAAACTGTAGGTAAATTAAATCAAATCAACTAAAAACTCCTAAATAGTATTGAATAATACTATTATTTATATTTCTATTATTTCTATAACTAAACTAAAGCTGTACAGTTTGTTATTTATATAATGATTGATATGACTATACATACTATACATAGTGAGTGTGCAATGTGGGCATGTGCACAGTGCATTGGATTCAATGTTCAGGAGGGCGGGAGGGGAGGGGGCGGTAGGGAGAGGAGGGCCCTCCTCTCTCTGCGTGTCCAGGAGTTATTGTAAATTGTTATTGCGGTGGGTACGAAAGACCTCCTGTAACGCTCCTTGCTGCAGGGAAGCTGACGGAGCCTCTGACTGAAACCGCTCCGCTGTCCAGCCAGCAGGTGGACTTGGAGGGGATGTTTTAAGTGTATTAGTAAAGGTTAGTGTCAGTACTTACACAGTAGATACACATAAAGCACCAGCGCATCGACATCTGGCAGCAGCCATATATGGAACATCAGCGGTGCTTGCTTTTCTTTTAATGGCAGCACTTTTCATTTGCCACTAGCTGTGTTTCCATTACAGTTTTTCGCAAAATAATTGCGATATTTCTACAACTTCGACAATGTACAATTGCGACTTGTAGGCGTTTCCATTGAAGGTGAGTTTGGTCTGACGGCGCGCACACCTGAACGCAATTCCCGTTACCAGCAGCTGCCACAGTGATTACGCACGGGGATCCCGTCCCCAGCATGCTCAAATCCAACCAATGGTCAATGCAAATCACAACATGAGGTTACAACGCATATATGTAAACGAGCCTGATTATCAATTCAAAAGAAAATGAGTCGCAAAATGTTGCTGGCTGCGGTGAATGCAGTGAGCGCGACAGGCAGAGGAAAAAAGCGCTGTGCCAAATGCGCGCTCACAGGCAGCCTGTCACCATACCGATTTCTGCCATTAAACATGATCTATTTTATATTTATTTTGCATAACACTCGTCTTTCTGCTAGCGTTGCTTCAAAGTTTTCCACTTGCTGCAGAGTTTTTGCCACGGCTTGTGAAGCAGCGCTGCAGCGGGTCTCTTTCTTTCTCACACACACACACTACAGGGCCGTCGGCTGTATCTCAGTGTTTGGGACTTGAACGTTCACGTTATTATGGATTATTTGAGCTCGAGCCAGGGGGAGGACGGGAGTGCGAGCGGCCACGGCACAGTGTGACAGACAGACAGACAGACAGACAGGAGGAGATAAGGCAAGGCGCGTGCAGCAGGAGCGTCTGTTTGCTCTGTGTGCGTGCGCGTGAACCGGCAGAATCAAAGAGCAGCAGGCAGGCAGGCAGGCAGACAGGCAGACAGGCAGGCAGGCAGCACCAGCTCAGCTAACCACCGTCCGTCCCGTCCATTAACGTAACTAGGCTGCGAGATGGTCACGTCCGCACCGGGGATCTTTCTCCTGCCGCTGCTCGTATGTCTGCAGCTTTGTCGAACCGTTTCTCCCTCATTTTCCGCTGCTTTTCCAAAGGAGAATGGGTCATGACGTGCAAATGCGAAAATGTGTTTCCATTACACTTTTGCGATAAACTGCTATATTGACACGTCTGAAAAACCACATCATTTTACGTGTTTCCATTACCCAATTTCTATTGCGATATTTAGATTTTGCGCATTTCTGAGGGTAATGGAAACACGACTACTGACGAGGAAAGTGTGCAGGTAGGAAACATTCTGTTCTTCATGTTGTTGGCTGTTTACCACTGAAGCAGGCTGGTAAACAGTTGGGTCAAAGGCCAAAGTGAATGTTTTCCATCCTGCTTTGATGTCAAGGTTTCTGTGTTCCTGATAGTCTCTTTGTTTCTCTGAATATCTCTTCAAAGCTTTCTCTGACCAGCTTCCCTGTGGTGACCTGGATGGCAGGGTAAGTGTTTTATGATGTTGGTGATGATGCTCAGAAAAAAACGCTATATGGACACACAGCCTAATACAGGATTGATGTAGGATACATGCAAGATGGAGGACTATTTCCATGGCTACCGCGGGTGTGCTGTCCTGCCTTGTCACCTTGCTGAACCCAATATTACTTTTTACAGAGTGTCACCTATGAGAACTGTCCTCCCGCCTCCAGATCCCTGCCAGAGTCCACGTACCAGGCCCTCAGTCCAGCCACCATGGATCAGGACCAAACTTACTCTGCTGTTGAAGAGGGTAGGAAACATTCTGTTCCTCCCGTTGTTGGCTGTTTACCACTGAAGCAGGCTGGTAAACAGTTGGGTCAAAGGCTGAAGTGAATGTTTGACATCCTGCTTTGATGTCAAGGTTTCTGTGTCCCTGATAGTCTCCCTGTTTCTGTGAATATCTCTCCACAGCTTTCTCTGTCCAGCTTCCCTGTGGTGGCCAGGATGGCAGGGTAAGTGTTTTATGATGTTGGTGATGATGCTCAGAAAACCCCCCCAAAAAAACGCTATATGGACACAGCCTAAGGGACCGTTCATTATTTATGGAAGGGGTCACTGGAGGAGGGTGATGCTTTTTTATTTAGTCTCAGGGAGGGTACACTGTTATGAATTTGAGTCCAGAGGAGGGTCATACAAATGTGAATTGATCAATATATATATTTTTTTATTTATCTATTTATTTATTTTTGCTTTTCGGAATTCAGCAACTATACCCAACAACACCCCTCCCGACCAAACTTTTTGGTATGACCCGGTGTATCTCTTGGAAAAAAAGAAAAGACTCAAAGCCGTCTTGACCTTTGCACAAAACCAAATGTAACTTCCCATACATGAAAATAAACCAACCTTTGCACAAAACCTTTGTGCAAAGGTTGGTTTATTTTCATGTATGGGAAGTCCAACTTCCCAGAGGCTTCGCTGGCCCGGCCACTGATAAACACTGGCTATCAAAATACATAATTTTTAATACCCACATATTGTCAGTTTTGATGCATGAGGTAAGCATGTCGGGTTTGTCTAATTAATGCTCGTCACTCAATGTAGGGAAATAAGGCTTGATGACTGTACTTCTCTTAAAGGTCCTATCCGTAAGTTCTAACTATTACTGCCACCAGTGGCAGTTAGAGTAACTGCAGGCAGCGTGTGAACGAGCTGACGCACGGGCACCATACTCGCACACGCACAAGCAACTGCCTGGCAACAGCAGACTGTTAGTTGCTTTGTAACATTAACTCATAGTCACTTGAGTCACTTGAAAACGGCAACCTGGACAATTTATCGGTCATATCAGCCTCGAGATGCCCAGAAGGATTCTGGATGAATTATTGGACGTTATTCTGGCGTCCGATAATTTGGTCGTGTTTTGGCTTGCATTGGCTGTGGGGAAATGGATAAGGATATTCAAGTTACCGTGAGCCAGGAACTATCCTGCTTCCCCTGTAGTAATGCATTACTACAGGGGAAGCAGGGTTGACCAAACTGAACAATCAAACAAAGCATAACAGTAACGTTAGGCATATTTACGACTGTTATATTCATTATCCACACAAGACGGTAATGTTATTAGTGGAGCTTGGTGGCTCTGTGAGTTGCCTGCGTGTGACGGAAATGCAGACTTGTCATTATCCTCCTTGTGCACAATGCATAAACAAGATGATGCCCAAATGTCACATGTCACTGCGGACAAGTGAAATGGGCAATGCAAAATTTCATGGTTGGTGATTACAATTTCAAACACTAATATTTTGTATTATTTCTGGTGGATTTTAATTGCTGCATGAGTAGACTAGTATTGTTGCCATTCTCTGCTATACTGGGTAATTAGTCAGTGATTGATACTAAGGGTCCTATCTTCGCAACGGTGGCAATTTTGCGTTAGCGCCCATTCTGCGCTGGAATAGCGCCGCGCAAAGCCCTAATTGTGGGCGTGTCGGGCCGATGCGCTTCACGTCATCTTGGCGCAAACCTCCATAGGCGTGTTTATGCCCATAACAGGATTAACAAGGTGAGATCACTCCCCTTAAAACCCACAGTGTCATGGCAATGCAAGCAGAGTGACAGAGTGGGAGAGAGAGAGAGAAAAGAGAGAGGGAGAGAGTCAGAGAGAGAGAAGAGAGAATTGCAGGATGAACCAGCTCAGATTCGTAACGAAAATGGATGCTTTTGTAATTAATATCATATTAATTAGTTGTTTCGCTCATATAGGCTATAACATACACATTTACAAATATTTGTTTCTTTAATAGGGTAGGGATGTGTGAGATTTTAATTTTAGCCTATTTCAATAGCCGAATTGTCCACTCGGGTTAAGCTATTGTTGCATGGTGCAATTGCAGGGAGAGAGGTTACTGACACACCCTTGGGAGCACGACTCAGGGAGGCGGCATCAAGCAGTGGTCAAGGAGCTATCCGGGGTGCTGAAGCAGCCGGAGCGCCGGCAACCAGGACGCGCCGAGCCGTTGCTGTCCAGGGTGCTGAACAGAGATCCCGCGCTCATCACAGCGGCGGGAGAAACTAGCCTATAGGAAGGCCATGACATCATTCTCTTATTTACTGTGATAGTTTGCACCTGGTTGGCAGCCTTTATAACCTCTTCTGCTTGCAGACTCCAGTGCTGATCATTGCCAAGCTGCTGCTGTGCTCTGGCTACTCGTTTATTCGTCGGTTCTCCGACTACTGTATATACTAGAATTAGCTTTAGGCTTAATTGCTGTTTATTGTTTATTTGTTCCTGTGTTCAAAGTCTTCAAGTAAAAAGACATTTATTTCACTCCTGACTCTGTCGTCTCTGCTCCTGGGTCCAAACAATTATACACAGCATAACAGAACGATCAGCCAGAAAATGGACCCAGCAGAGGCGGAACAGTGGCGCGCTGCATTTGCCATGCAGACACAAACTTTGTGTGAGCAACAAGTCCACATCGGATCACTAGAGACAAAGATCCGGGTACTCTCGCAATCCATGGAGGGGATTGCTCCTGCTCTCAGACAGATCCAGCAGATCGGAATCCACTAGCAGGAGATGAGAGGAGCACTTACCACTCTCACCGCCAATCTGCAAGCCATGGACGTTCCAGCTCCGAGTCCCTCCGCTCCTGTCTCCAGCGCTCCGTCCGCTCCAGTTCGCTCCTCTGAGCCGAATCTGCCCCCGCCTGTCAGTAGCGTAGCCAGACTCGGCTCATTGGGTGTGCCACAGAAAGCCAGGGTATCCCAGGGGGGCGGACCAAAAAATTTGGGTCTTTTCAAACCAGATTTAGAGGAATATTTGTGTGTTGTTTGCTCCTTTTCGCACTCATTATTAGCAGGTAAAAGCAGTCAATTAAATTGTATTTTTTGGCAACATGTAAAACCACTTTGTTTAGTATCTCAAAAAAGTCTCACCTACTTTTTCCAATGAGTGTTCTAGTCGGGAAAGAACGCAAATTTGGTTGGCATGCAGGTTCGTCTACTGCAGAGAGATCTGTAGCGTCAGTGTCCTCTGGCTCTGCACAAACCTCCGGTGTGTTGTTGGCTGCGTTCCCCGCTGTTAACGTCATTGTTTCGGCTGCATCATCTTCTTCAACATCGTCTGTCTCTTCTCCACTGTACACCACCAATACAGGTGCGGGAACGGGTGGAAAGAACCTATATGTACCCTATATGTTTTAATATAGGGCCACATATAGTTTTCCCATATATGGTGCATACATAAAATTGGCCGATTTCCTATATTATATTTACATATATGTACCTATATGTATAGGTACATATATGTACCTATATGTACATATAATATAGGAAATCGGCCAATTTTATGTATGCACCATATATGGGAAACCTATATGTACATATATGTACCTATATGTAGGATTGCTAAATAAAAAATTTAGCAGCGCACACGGGATTCAAACCCCGTTCTCCAAGGTTCAAGCCCTGCGCTCTACGTGCTGAGCTATACATTTTTTTATACTAACCAGAGAGCCGGGCACATTATATACTCTCTCACACACAACGTAGACCACAATTGTCAGCGATCGGGAAGTTATTTTATGTGATGCATACGAGTCATATTATGTAACAGACTAAAATTATGTTGTGTGTGTGTGTGCATCTATAGTCTGTAGGCTGTACGGCTTCAGAGGTTAACTTCATTTAACACCAGAGACTCAGGAGGTAGGCCTACACGTATACAGTATGTTACAATAACATAGTGTGCCCAGAGCACCTCGTTCCGCACTTGGTGCAGACCGGTGCAGACTTGCTTTGGTCTAGTCAGTCACAGCTAGTAAGTACTTGCGCATGCGCGTTGCTGCAGGAACTGAATTCATTATTTTATAGTATTGCGCTAAACTATTAACCATAGTTGTGTCCTGGAAGCTTTTTGCTGGCACCACATAGCCTATAGTCCCATATTTATGATATTTCATGTGACATAAAATGCGTTGAAATGTAGTTTTCGTGTAGACCAGATTTCAACTCTCAGTTACACAATAAAAGACAATAAAATGCCAATTCACACACTAACTACTACAAACTACAACAAATGTTTTAACAATATGATGAACCAAATTGTGTTTTTTTACACGTTTACGTTGTAACCGCATTTTAGCCGGTTGAAAAGAGGGTGAAATTAGGTCTTAGACGTTCAAACCCAATATCACCCAGATTTAAACTAAAAATCAACGTTGAAAAAACGTTTTGTGCTCGCTGGGTATATATGGATTATGACACAGTGTATACAAACAGATTTGTAAATGACCTATATAGGAGGCATATACCTTGTATTGTGTACATATATGGCCTATATGTGGATATAAAGAAGTGAGACCTATATGACCTGTATTATGAACATATAGGGCCTTTATGTGTATATAAAGAAGCTATATAGGAGACATATATGCCCTGTATGTGCACATATAGTACCTATATGTGGATATAAAGAAGCTATAGGAGACCTATATGCACTTATATGCACCTGAATCTGGCCTATATGCAACCTATATGCGGCATAAATGTGGCCTATATGCGCATATATGCACCTAAATCTGGCCTATATGCAACCTATATGCGGCATATATATGGCCTATATGCTCCTATATGCGCATATATGCACCTAAATCTGGCCTATATGCAACCTATATGTGGCATATATATGGCCTATATGCTCCTATATGTGCATATATGCACCTAAATCTGGCCTATATGCAACCTATATGCGGCATATATATGGCCTATATGCTCCTATATGCGCATATATGCACCTAAATCTGGCCTATATGCAACCTATATGCGGCATATATATGGCCTATATGCTCCTATATGTGCATATAGGTTGCATATAGGTTGCATATAGTTGCATATATGTTCATATAGATTCTTTCCATGTGGGCGTGCACTACAAGCCGCACTTGTTGAGGGGGAGGGTGACGACGAGTCATCTTCCTCGTCGTTTCTTGCCTTTGCCGAAAAAGCTTAAAAGCAAGCTTTGTTTCATGTCTTCTTGATTTGGCGCTGCTGCTGCTGCTGTGCGTGCATTTGTTTACTTTACGTGGACGACAGCTTAACTAGTTTCCCATGATGCTCCGGGCACATAGGTCAGCGGACAGTTGGACACAGTGCATGACAGCGTTGACATGTGTTTTGCAGACAAAACAAAACACTTTTTTCACCCCATTTTTTTGGGTGTGCCAGCGGCCTGTCTGGGTGGCATTTGCACACCCTAGCACACCCGTGGCTACGCGCAAGCCGCCTGTTGACTTGTAGGCTGTTTTACTAAAAGCCCTCCAAGTTGACTTGTAGGCTGTTTTACTAAAAGCCCTCCATGTTGACTTGTAGGCTGTTTTAATAAAAGCCCTCCATGTTGACTTGTAGGCTGTTTTACTAAAAGCCCTCCATGTTGACTTGTAGGCTGTTTTAATAAAAGCCCTCCATGTTGACTTGTAGGCTGTTTTAATAAAAGCCCTCCATGTTGACTTGTAGGCTCTTTTACTAAAAGCCCTCCATGTTGACTTGTAGGCTCTTTTACTAAAAGCCCTCCATGTTGACTTGTAGGCTGTTTTACTAAAAGCCCTCCATGTTGACTTGTAGGCTGTTTTAATAAAAGCCCTCCATATTGACTTGTAGGCTGTTTTACTAAAAGCCCTCCAAGTTGACTTGTCGGCTGTTTTACTAAAAGCCCTCCATGTTGACTTGTAGGCTGTTTTACTAAAAAGCCCTCCATGTTGACTTGTAGGCTGTTTTACTAAAAGCCCTCCATGTTGACTTGTAGGCTGTTTTAATAAAAGCCCTCCATGTTGACTTGTAGGCTGTTTTAATAAAAGCCCTCCATGTTGACTTGTAGGCTTTTTTACTAAAAGCCCTCCATGTTGACTTGTAGGCTTTTTTTACTAAAAGCTCTCCATGTTGACTTGTAGGCTGTTTTACTAAAAGCCCTCCATGTTGACTTGTAGGCTGTTTTACTAAAAGCCCTCCATGTTGACTTGTAGGCTGTTTTACTAAAAGCCCTCCATGTTGACTTGTAGGCTGTTTTAATAAAAGCCCTCCATGTTGACTGGTAGGCTGTTTTAATAAAAGCCCTCCGTGTTGACTTGTAGGCTCTTTTACTACAAGCCCTCCATGTTGACTTGTAGGCTGTTTTAATAAAAGCTCTCCGTGTTGACTTGTAGGCTGTTTTACTAAAAGCCCTCCATGTTGACTTGTAGGCTGTTTTACTAAAAGCCCTCCATGTTGACTTGTAGGCTGTTTTACTAAAAGCCCTCCATGTTGACTTGTAGGCTGTTTTAATAAAAGCCCTCCATGTTGACTTGTAGGCTGTTTTACTAAAAGCCCTCCATGTTGACTTGTAGGCTGTTTTAATAAAAGCCCTCCATGTTGACTTGTAGGCTGTTTTACTAAAAAGCCGTCCATGTTGACTTATAGGCTGTTTTACTAAAAGCCCTCCATGTTGACTTGTAGGCTGTTTTAATAAAAGCCCTCCATGTTGACTTGTAGGCTGTTTTAATAAAAGCCCTCCATGTTGACTTGTAGGCTTTTTTACTAAAAGCCCTCCATGTTGACTTGTAGGCTGTTTTACTAAAAGCCCTCCATGTTGACTTGTAGGCTGTTTTAATAAAAGCCCTCCATGTTGACTTGTAGGCTGTTTTAATAAAAGCCCTCCATGTTGACTTGTAGGATGTTTTAATAAAAGCCCTCCATGTTGACTTGTAGGCTGTTTTACTAAAAGCCCTCCATGTTGACTTGTAGGATGTTTTACTAAAAGCCCTCCATGTTGACTTGTAGGCTGTTTTACTAAAAGCCCTCCATGTTGACTTGTAGGCTGTTTTAATAAAAGCCCTCCATGTTGACTTATAGGCTGTTTTACTAAAAGCCCTCCATGTTGACTTGTAGGCTGTTTTAATAAAAGCCCTCCATGTTGACTTGTAGGCTGTTTTACTAAAAGCCCTCCATGTTGACTTGTAGGATGTTTTACTAAAAGCCCTCCATGTTGACTTGTAGGCTGTTTTAATAAAAGCCCTCCATGTTGACTTGTAGGCTGTTTTAATAAAAGCCCTCCATGTTGACTTGTAGGCTGTTTTACTAAAAGCTCTCCATGTTGACTTGTAGGCTGTTTTACTAAAAGCCCTCCATGTTGACTTGTAGGCTGTTTTACTAAAAGCCCTCCAAGTTGACTTGTAGGCTGCAGAACAGATGCCATTCTCACCTTTAGCCTACAAGTCACTACAGAGGGCTCCTCCCCCTCCAGCCAAAACATCTCCAGGCAGTATGAAACCTGCTGGGGGGCTGGATCACCCGCATTTCAGAGCCTCGGTATTGGTAGGGACGTGTCCCTATCCCTACCCAAACCATACGCCCTTCCATGGACCCCTTGCCTGGGATCCCTTGCACAATCTCTTATGAGTAGTGAGAGAGAAAAAGAGAGAGGGCGAGAGAGAGAAAAGAGAGATGGGGAGAGAGAGAGCGAGAGAGAGGGGAGAGACCGAGAGAGGGGAGAGAAAGGTAGAGAATTGGAGGATGAACCAGTTAAGATAAACCATTAGAAACTTTAACAAGGGTAACAACAAGGTAACAAGATCTGTATACTTATAGGGTAATTATGGGGTATCACACCTGTACTTACACAGGGTAACTACAGGGTGCAAGAAGTGAATTTAGCCTGTAACTACAGGGTAACAAGATCTGTACTTATAGTATAGTACATAGTATATAGTACTTATGGGTACCCCATAATTACCCTATAAGTACAGATCTTGTTACCCTGTAGTTACAGGCTAAATTCACTTATTGTTCCTCGTAGTTACCCTGTAAGTAGAGGTGTGGTACCCCGTAATTACCCTATAAGTACAGATCTTGTTACCCTGTAGTTACAGGCTAAATGCACTTATTGTTCCTCGTAGTTACCCTGTAAGTACAGGTGTGGTACCCCGTAATTACCCTATAAGTACAGATATTGTTACCCTGTAGTTACAGGCTAAATTCACTTATTGTTCCTCGTAGTTACCCTGTAAGTACAGGTGTGGTACCCCATAATTACCCTATAAGTACAGATCTTGTTACCCTGTAGTTACAGGGTAAATTCACTTTTGTACCCCGTAGTTACCCTGTAAGTACAGGTGTGGTACCCCGTAATTACCCTATACGTACAGATCTTGTTACCCTGTAGTTACAGGCTAAGTTCACTTCTTGTACCCCGTAGTTACCCTGTAAGTACAGGTGTGGTACCCCGTAATTATCCTATAAGTACAGATCTTGTTACACAGGCTAAGTTCACTTCTTGTAGCCTGTAGTTACCCTGTAAGTACAGGTGTGGTACCCCGTAATTACCCTATAAGTACAGATCTTGTTACCCTGTAGTTACAGGCTAAGTTCACTTATTGTTCCTCGTAGTTACCCTGTAAGTACAGGTGTGGTACCCCGTAATTACCCTATAAGTACAGATCTTGTTACCCTGTAGTTACAGGCTAAGTTCACTTATTGTTCCTCATAGTTACCCTGTAAGTACAGGTGTGGTACCCCGTAATTACCCTATACGTACAGATCTTGTTACCCTGTAGTTACAGGCTAAGTTAACTTCTTGTACCCCGTAGTTACCCTCTAAGTACAGGTGTGGTACCCCGTAATTATCCTATACTGTAAGTACAGATCTTGTTACCCTGTAGTTACAGGCTAAGTTCACTTATTGTTCCTCGTAGTTACCCTGTAAGTACAGGTGTGGTACCCCGTAATTACCCTATAAGTACAGATCTTGTTACCCTGTAGTTACAGGCTAAATTCACTTATTGTTATGGTCCACGTTTGGACAATCAGTCTTCTCAGTTAGAGCCGCCCACTATTGGAACAGTCTCCCCACTGACATTAGAGAGAGCTCCAATATTTCCATTTTTAAATACAGATTGAAGGGGTGGCTCAAATCAAATCAAATCTGCACACACAATTAACTATTTAATCTTATATACACATACACTTATACATACTAACTCACACTCGCTTTTCTTAGTTTTCAATTTTTACTTGCATTGTTTTAATGTATTTGTTTTAATTGTTTCTATGTACTGTCCTGTTAGTCTTGTTTGGTATTGTAATGTGACATTATGGGTTGTTATGTTGAGCTTTTACGGAGTGTCTGTCTTGTGCTGTCTTGCAATGTTGTATGGTTTTAGCTCATCCTATACTGCTTTGTTTACTTTTTAGTATGAACCCTTGACCCTAGTTCTTTTACCATCATGCTCAGGGACTACAGATGAAAATTAGCTCTCTTGCTAACTCTGGTATTTTTACATGGATGTGCAAACTGACATGTTGATTAATGTACACTGTCCCTGGTAAATAAATGCTTAAATAAATAAATAAATAAATTGTTCCTCGTAGTTACCCTGTAGGTACAGGTGTGGTACCCCGTAATTACCCTATAAGTACAGATCTTGTTACCCTGTAGTTACAGGCTAAGTTCACTTATTGTTCCTTGTAGTTACCCTGTAAGTACAGGTGTGGTACCCCGTAATTACCCTATAAGTACAGATATTGTTACCCTGTAGTTACAGGCTAAGTTCACTTATTGTTCCTCGTAGTTACCCTGTAAGTACAGGTGTGGTACCCCGTAATTACCCTATACGTACAGATCTTGTTACCCTGTAGTTACAGGCTAAGTTCACTTCTTGTACCCCGTAGTTACCCTGTATGTACAGGTGTGGTACCCCGTAATTATCCTATAAGTACAGATCTTGTTACCCTGTAGTTACAGGCTAAGTTCACTTATTGTTCCTCGTAGTTACCCTGTAAGTACAGGTGTGGTACCCCGTAATTACCCTATAAGTACAGATCTTGTTACCCTGTAGTTACAGGCTAAGTTCACTTATTGTTCCTCGTAGTTACCCTGTAAGTACAGGTGTGGTACCCCGTAATTACCCTATAAGTACAGAAATTGTTACCCTGTAGTTACAGGCTAAGTTCACTTATTCTTCCTCGTAGTTACCCTGTAAGTACAGGTGTGGTACCCCGTAATTACCCTATAAGTACAGATCTTGTTACCCTGTAGTTACAGACTAAGTTCACTTATTGTTCCTCGTAGTTACCCTGTAAGTACAGGTGTGGTACCCCGTAATTACCCTATAAGTACAGATCTTGTTACCCTGTAGTTACAGGCTAAATGCACTTATTGTTCCTCGTAGTTACCCTGTAAGTACAGGTGTGGTACCCCGTAATTACCCTATAAGTACAGATATTGTTACCCTGTAGTTACAGGCTAAGTTCACTTCTTGTACCCTGTAGTTACCCTCTAAGTACAGGTGTGGTACCCCGTAATTATCCTATACTGTAAGTACAGATCTTGTTACCCTGTAGTTACAGGCTAAGTTCACTTATTGTTCCTCGTAGTTACCCTGTAAGTACAGGTGTGGTACCCCATAATTACCCTATAAGTACAGATCTTGTTACCCTGTAGTTACAGGCTAAATTCACTTATTGTTATGGTCCACGTTTGGACAATCAGTCTTCTCAGTTAGAGCCGCCCACTATTGGAACAGTCTCCCCACTGACATTAGAGAGAGCTCCAATATTTCCATTTTTAAATACAGATTGAAGGGGTGGCTCAAATCAAATCAAATCTGCACACACAATTAACTATTTAATCTTATATACACATACACTTATACATACTAACTCACACTCGCTTTTCTTAGTTTTTAATTTTTACTTGCATTGTTTTAATGTATTTGTTTTAATTGTTTCTATGTACTGTCCTGTTAGTCTTGTTTGGTATTGTAATGTGACATTATGGGTTGTTATGTTGAGCTTTTACGGAGTGTCTGTCTTGTGCTGTCTTGCAATGTTGTATGGTTTTAGCTCATCCTATACTGCTTTGTTTACTTTTTAGTATGAACCCTTGACCCTAGTTCTTTTACCATCATGCTCAGGGACTACAGATGAAAATTAGCTCTCTTGCTAACTCTGGTATTTTTACATGGATGTGCAAACTGACATGTTGATTAATGTACACTGTCCCTGGTAAATAAATGCTTAAATAAATAAATAAATAAATAAATTGTTCCTCGTAGTTACCCTGTAGGTACAGGTGTGGTACCCCGTAATTACCCTATAAGTACAGATCTTGTTACCCTGTAGTTACAGGCTAAGTTCACTTATTGTTCCTTGTAGTTACCCTGTAAGTACAGGTGTGGTACCCCGTAATTACCCTATAAGTACAGATATTGTTACCCTGTTACAGGCTAAGTTCACTTATTGTTCCTCGTAGTTACCCTGTAAGTACAGGTGTGGTACCCCGTAATTACCCTATACGTACAGATCTTGTTACCCTGTAGTTACAGGCTAAGTTCACTTCTTGTACCCCGTAGTTACCCTGTATGTACAGGTGTGGTACCCCGTAATTATCCTATAAGTACAGATCTTGTTACCCTGTAGTTACAGGCTAAGTTCACTTATTGTTCCTCGTAGTTACCCTGTAAGTACAGGTGTGGTACCCCGTAATTACCCTATAAGTACAGATCTTGTTACCCTGTAGTTACAGGCTAAGTTCACTTATTGTTCCTCGTAGTTACCCTGTAAGTACAGGTGTGGTACCCCGTAATTACCCTATAAGTACAGAAATTGTTACCCTGTAGTTACAGGCTAAGTTCACTTATTGTTCCTCGTAGTTACCCTGTAAGTACAGGTGTGGTACCCCGTAATTACCCTATAAGTACAGATCTTGTTACCCTGTAGTTACAGGCTAAGTTCACTTATTGTTCCTCGTAGTTACCCTGTAAGTACAGGTGTGGTACCCCGTAATTACCCTATAAGTACAGATCTTGTTACCCTGTAGTTACAGGCTAAGTTCACTTATTGTTCCTCGTAGTTACCCTGTAAGTACAGGTGTGGTACCCCGTAATTACCCTATAAGTACAGAAATTGTTACCCTGTAGTTACAGGCTAAGTTCACTTATTGTTCCTCGTAGTTACCCTGTAAGTACAGGTGTGGTACCCCATAATTACCCTATAAGTACAAGTCTTGTTACCCTGTAATTACAGGGTTATTTGTGGGCTGAATTCTAAAGCGTTACAGAAATGTTTTATGGTCACTCGCGATTCAGTAGATCGCTGGTTGGCTTGGTTCCAGGCTTAAAACTCATGTAAGAATTTTTCTAAATCTATGGAGAAAATGAATGGGGAATTCTCTTCTGGACCGGGAGCTGAGGAAAAGTGGGCACTCACTGTTGAGCTCTATGCTGACCTGGCCAAGAAGGCAGCAAAAATCACACCTCAGGGCATGAGAAAAACAAGACATCCAAATGGAGAACAATTGAAACAAATAAAAAGTACTATATACAAAAGCAATGGTCAAAATCCATATTGTTCACATTTCGACAGGAGTAGCAAATGGCGAGGACCTCAGTGAGTCTTTGTTTGAAACTAGCCAAAGAAATGAAATAATCCAGTTTAAGTGGAACTTGCTTTGTTCCAGGACCAGGGGCCAAAATAAGAGAGACTCACTATACTGCCTTATTGCTTGTTGTGTCTCTTGTTGTTTTTTGCACTCATATGCCCTGTTATATTTGTACTATGTTGTAAACGGAGTCCACAGCACAAGAATTTCACACAAGAATTTCACACGTGATACTTGTACCATGGAGTGACAATAAAAATCTTGAATCTTGAATCTTGATCTTGAATCTTGAATCATTTCTCCAGCCTCCAGTCATCCTCACACTTGACACCTCAAAACAAAGCCAAGTGCCTGACTAAGTATTAACGGTTTTACTACATTAAGTCAGGGTTACCCCGGCATGAAGAAATAAATAATTTGACACAAAATAAGGATTTCAACATGATTTCATTTCCTATTTCAAGCCTATGATCAGAACTGTGTCCATACCAGTCTGTTATTCATAGCAGCCATCTGCATTTCTGTGAAACAGCAGCAGGCCATATCCTGTCCCATACCTCTCTATAGTGTCTCAGAGCTGTGACACATGAGAGGTGTGATAACGCCTCTGCCTCATTCAAACCTCATCCTGTTTAACAGAGCTCTCTGGTTCTCAGTAGCCTATTAAGCAATAGCAAAACTGCTTCCTGCCTGTCAGTCTCACTCTCACACACTCACATGCAAACTTCACACCTGGTTCAAGCAAACTTTTATCTAAATATCTAAAAGTTAGATGCTTATATACATACATTTACTGAACTCAGAATCTAACTCTGTATCTGTGCCTAGGTGCCCTTTGTCTCATAATCTGCCTACTATAAAGACTAGTAGTTAAATGGTTTCTTTCTTTGTCTGTTTTAATGCCAGAGGTTTTCAAAGTGGGAGGTCTGCCTCCCCAGGGGGCTTCAAACAGTTTCAGGGGAGGCTCAGTGAATTAAAGTGAAAAAATATGACATTAGTTATCAAAAGGAAATCACATAAAATAGCCTAAATGTGTGATTTGATTAAAGACCCTGGCAACCGAAATCCACAAAAACCTTCTAATTTAGGGTCTTATGTGCACGATTGTAAGGCTAAAAAAGTAGGAGACATTAGTTTCAATGCAAATCCTAAATATCGTTATATTTCCCTGTTTTCACTGTTTGGTGAGGCAGGTTTTGAAGTGGGCGGTGCTTATGGCTCCAAACTGACTACCATCTGCCGTCACACATACAATCATAAAGTAGCTTGCAGTTGTCCGTTCTTACAAAATCTCTGTGCCCCTGCAGCCTGCTCAGTCTGTCTCTATGGAATGGATTGTGGGGAGGCCACTGCGTCTCTGTCTGAGAAAAGCACAGTCGAATCGCATTGAGAACATGGAGATTGCAGCCCCTAATTTTATATACTTGGCGACATTCAATTCAGTTCAAATTTGACTGGGTGGTTAATAACACATTTTAGTGGGGTGTGACAAACTCAAAATACATTTATTTTTGGTTTCCAGGGACTTTAAAGACATAATTCAGAGATACGGTAGTTTGGGGGAATTTCCCCACTTTCCCAAAGTCACAAACAAATAAATGCCTTCGACAGACCTTTTTCATTATTTAGTCTGAAGTAAGTCAAACAGCAATATCAGTCTATCTTGGCTCAATTGTTGAGTGTCTATACGATTAAATAACATAATCATGATCCCATAGGCATCCAGGAATTTAGCGAAACTACGGGTAAGCAAGTAAACTTGGTAAGCTTTGTCTGAGGGGAGGCCCACAGTCTCAGACTTTGAAAACCTCTGAATTAAGCTATCTTACACGAGAGGGTGTGCTTTACCATTGTTATTGGCACAAGAGTGATGCAGCAGGAAACAAGGTGCTTGCAGTGAGGTCCATACGCCTCAGCGTCCCGGCAGGGTGAGCAGTGGGAGATGCTGCAGGAGTACGGTGTACAGGGGTCACTATTGAGGGCCAACCAATCTGTGCTGAGCTGTGTCCGGATTCTCGGTAGTAAGTTGGGCCTGTTCACTGGGTGTTGGCCTCAGCCAGGGCTGCTCTTTGTCACCTATCCTGCTTGTGATCTGCATGGACAGGATTCTGAAGCGTAGTCGTGGGGGAGGGGTTTCAGTTTTGTGGGCTGATGATTGCTTTGAATGAAGCTTGTCACTGCTTTTTTTTTGTGTGTGGATGATGTCCTGATGACATCAGTTGAATCAGTGAGGCTATTTACTTGTTTAAATCACATTAGTTTGACATTTTTACCCAGAAGTTTCCATTTTGTTTTGGCTGGTGCACAGCTGCATCTGGACAGCCGTGAGAGAAGAAGGGAAAAGGGAGGGGGAAGAGACAGCCTGCAGCGGTGGAGAAACGCAGGTTGAGAATGCGATATAAAAGTTAAAAAGGTGATGCTGCTGCTGGCCCCTGCTGCTTTCCTGGTAACAAAAACATGTGTACTAGTGGGACTTTTGATGTAGAAAAGGTATAAGTAACATATATGTAACAATATTAAACTTTCTATTACGCCTTTTGTTTAGAGGACTCCTCACACACAGGCTATAGCTCGCCCCGCCGGTTTGCTCGCAAACATGTCCCCACCTTTTGGCGGCCACAGTTTTCGCTGAACTTGGATGAGTTGCAGCTACTGAGAATTCACACTTTTTTTATTTTTTTATTTTGTGTGTGTGTGTGTGTGTGTGTGGGGGGGGGGGGGCTTTCTTGTTCTCCTAAAAATAGGCAGTGTGTCTTTGTCTCTCTGTGTCTCTGTGAGTCTCTCTGTGTCTCTCAGGCTGTCTTTCTCTCTCTCAGTCTCTGTGACTCTGTCTCTCTGAGTGTCTCTGAGTTCACAAATCAGATTTGGCCTCCTAGTCTGAACATGGCCTAAGGCCATGGCCTAAGGCCATGTTCGACTGATGTGACTTCAGTGCAGACGCGCAGATCCACCAAATCTGATTTGAACGTCACTCGCAACTCGTCATCAAATGCTTCTGCGCAGGAAAACCACGTCACCAACGTACGTATTTACTGATGCCCACGTCGTTACCATAGCAACCCATGCAGATAGGCTGTTTAGGTCTGGACACACAGATTCGACTTGAGAATCAGATTTGTGGCAGTGCGGACACACTCCCAAATGGAACCAATCAAGATAATGATGATTAATGACTTTATCAGCAAATCAGATTTGCCTGTAATGTGAATATGGCCTAAGAGTCTCTCTGTGGCTCTCAGGCTGTCTGTCTCTCTCTCAGTCTCTGTGGCTCCATCTCCGCTCTGCACCGACTGCTTTTGTTTTGCTTTCAGAAAAAGAAGAAAATGCCCAAAGAAGCTCAGAGAAAGAAAAGAAAGTTAAAGTGACAAAACACGGGAAGAGAAAGTAGCCAAGATGAAGAAAGGCAAATGAAATGAATCCTGAACTGATTCCCTGAACTCTATCTGTTGTCACAAATACATAAAAACTCAGTTTTCAGCGTTTCCTCCAGTTTTCTTTTCTTCTTTTCAGGATGAAAATCCTCTGAAGCATGTTGAGCAGGGGTTCCCAAACTGGGGTACGCGTACCCCTAGGGGTACATCGAGGCAATACAGGGAGTACTTGAGAGAAAGTGGAAAATGGAAAAATGTTAATGTTTATTAATGTGCATTGCCCCTCAAATAAATAAATAAATTAAGAATAAATTATGAAAATAAATGAAATGTTAAAATAAATCTGTGCAGGAGGCACTTGCAACACTTTAACTCCATTTCTTATTTTACAATGTTATAGTCTTCAAAAGGTTGGTTATCATTCATTCATTGCATCATTATGCTATAGTTTTCTTTCTATAGTTTTCTCTTGCAGTTTTCTAAGCAAAATATAGTTGGGTAAAGGGGGTAATTGGGCCCAATCCCAATTCACCCCCTGGCCCTATACCACTTAGCCCTTAACCCTCTGTTTTGCACGTTCACTTGGAGGGGTAGGGTGTCCTGATTATTTTTTGTATCAGACCTCAAGTGAAGGGAAGAAATTAACACGAGCAATGTGGGTTTGATAGTGTCCTTATATACTGTGATCAGATCATCACAGTGTGACGTGTACCCCACGTACAATGACTATTACTGACCCATTTTTTTAAATATGAAAGGACGTTTATGTCATATAGTATAGTATAGTTTTAACCTGTGGTGTGTGTATAGTGCCTCTTTATTGTATTTATCACAAGCTTCCGGTGGTCCATTGTCCCTTTACTCTTGCCGTAACAGAATGCAGTGTGTTCTGGTTAATCTGGCCATACAATGGGATGTTATGCTGTCTGCTAAAATAAATGATCGACTAATGTTGGTTACATTATCGTACATGATATAAAATATATACCTGTCTCATCGTTGGTTGGAATCATTGAGTTATATTAAATATGGAGAGATGATCTCTATCTCCGCCCAGCAGGGTGGAGTGAAGCCGAAATCCTGCCAGATCAGTGAACCAGATTCTGCGCAGTAGCTCCGTTGAGTTAGAACCTCTGTGAGGTCCCCGCCCCTCTGAACTTTCTTATGTAGAGCTGCTGTTTCTAGATTTGCGCACAGTGCCTTGTGTATTTATATACAGTCTAGCTCTGTAAATATGGCACTTTAAGTTGTAATATTTTTTGTCTCGCCAAAAGTAACCAGGAAGATTCCCACTATGAGATCAGTTTATCAAAATGACGCCTGTACGGAAATCAGATTTTCGTTGTCGGAGATTGAGCCAGACATACCTCCGGGCTGATGCTGGGGGAAATTATCCGATGAACTGATGTTTGCAGCTCTGTGTTGATTAGCCTAATGTTTCCGTGGTATTTTGATTAACTTTATGATTTAATTCATTTTGGAGCAAATGTTGGTTTAACAAATCTAACCTTGATGCTTTACGCTACGTTGTTTACTGGTATAGTGTGAGTAGGGCAGCCAATAACGTTCTATTTAATATAGCTCAGTGGTAACATTAGCCCAGTGCGTTAGCCAGGCTGCCTGGTCTCATCTCTGTATATCCTTACAACAGCTAAGAAAAGAGCTTGTGAAGAACGAACATCCCCACAATCAAAGCACTTCCCTGAGATATCTATATAAAAAAGCGATTAGCTAATGGCTGGTGGTTGTGTACACTTGTGTAGGCCCCATGTTATACCCGGGAGTTAACATTATAAAACACATTTCCTGGCATGCAGGCAGTTGGAAAACCTGGTAAGTTCTGAAAATATGTGTTATTGCAGCTATCGTTATCGGTTGTTAGGTTCTACTAATATTAAGCCGACAAATAATACAAAACAGCCAACCAACGTTACTTCCTCGCGCACCTTTCTCAAAACAATGTCCTTTTTTATTGCGGTCCATCAATATGTCTGGTCATAACAGATCAAGCCGTGTGTCTTGTCTATGACGCGAGATCTATAATATGAAGAGCCTGTTCAGCCAATGACGGCTTGAGACTGGCTGCCACAGCTGTCAATCATCCCTTTTTATATGTCAAATAATTACTTAAAAACAAACTGATCAGAAAAATGACCACTTGCACAGGCATTAGCATGATAATAACTATTTAAAATGATACAAACCACCTTTGGAAAAAAATTATCTGACGTGTACTGTGATTATTTCGGTTGTGATTTCCCCATCCACTAACATGGGGAGGCGGGCCTTGTGACCTATACTAGCACCTGCCGCCAGAGCGGCGATCTAACATGCAGCGGCTTCACTGAACGGGACCAGAGCTCAGTCCACCTATTATATGTCGATGGTTGGAATCATGAAACAGAATTTGCGTTAACTGCGAGGCAGCCACACAATCACGTTGAGATTTGATGTCATCAATGGAAATTTCTGTTGCAAACAGTATATACCTATGTCCAAAGTAACTTCAACTTCGAGTAAGTCGACAGCCGAGTGGATAAGACAGGGCGCTATGGCGCAGGCACCCTGGGTTCAATGTTCCATGAGGTTATACTTTTTTTTTAATGTAGCAAAAATCGTTAAATCTGGACATACCGTAGGCTATATGTAACGCTGCTGAATGCACATTGTGGAGATATTTTTTAAAGAAAATCTGAATATAGCCATTGTGGGAGTGGCATATTTCGAGGTCGCAGGGAAGGAGAGGATCTGCGTGAACAGCGTGTTCTGCCCGAACAGTGCCACGCGCAGCCCTAATTGTGGGCGTGTTGCCCCGCTGTGCTTCGCATCGACTCGGTGCAAACCTCCATATAGGCGTGTTTATGCCCAAAATTGTGTGATCATGTCTACTCCCCTTAAAAGCCACAGCGTCACGGAGTCATGTGATGGTGGCGAGCTGAGCATATCGTCTCGACTGGAGCTCTGTGCCACTCGGTTCTAATTATTGGATTATCCTGAAAACGAACATGCTTTGGAGGTCACTTTTGGTATGAACACTTCGGGCTATGTCATTGGAAGACTTTTGGCCACAATCTTTTAACGTGATGTACAAGAGACAAAAATAACTAGAATGACCGCACCGCGGATTTATGCCATTAGTTCATTCTGGAGTCAAAATCCCAATTTGAGGCAAATTGGAAGAAATTCCGTCAAGGCACTCCTGAGATGTTGCATTACAGAGCTTGGAAATTGGGTGTGTGAGGTCACAGTGACCTTGACCTTTGATCACAAAAATGTAATCTGTTCATCCTTGCCCCCAAGTCAACGTTTGAGCCAAATTGGAAGAAATTCCATCAAGCCGTTCTTGAGATATCGCTTTAACGAACTTGGGAATGGCATTCGTGAGGTCACAGTGACCTTGACCTTTGACCATGAAAATCTAATCAGTTAATCCTTGAGTCCAAGTCGATGTTTGAGGCAAATGTGATGAAACTCCGTCAAGGCATTCCTGAGATATTGCGTTAACAAGCTTGAAAATGGCATTCGAGAGGTCACAGTGACCTTGGCCTTTGACCTTTGACCACCAAAATCTAATCAGATCATCCTTGAGTCTAAGTCGATGTTTGAGGCAAATTTGATGAAATTCCGTCAAGGCGTTCGTCAGATATCGCGTTAACGAACATCGGACATACGGACGGACAGACGGACGTACATATGGACGAACGGACGGACGTACGACAGACAACCCGGATCCATAATGCCTCCGGCCTGGCTATCCCCGCGGAGGCATAAAGATGACAAGGAGCTGCGGCAGGGCCTGACCAGAGCTCACAATATGTCGACCACCAGGCTGAATCCGATATCTCCAACCCAGCTCTCGCTAAAGCCTTTGAGTTGATGACTGCTAATATTGTAAAGGTGATCGACGACAAACTTATCCCCTGTCCGAGGCTATTCAGAAACATACTGCGGAGCTCCAGACTGCTGGCAGGCGGCTAGACGAAGCAGAGGCAAGAATCCTGGTCGTTGAAACTTCCACCACTGCGCAAGAGTCAAGGATTGTCGAGCGCGAAAAGCAGGTCACTACTTTAACGGAGAATCTGGATATGGCTGAAAACTACAGCAGGCCTCTTAACATTCGAGTCGTTGGCTTGGCAGAGGGTACAGAGACGGGTCAGCCGGTGGATTTCTTTGAAGCATGGCTGCCCACTGTCCTCAAGATGACTACCAAAGCCGGGCGTATAAAGTTGGAAAGAGCACACCGCTCGCTTACGCAGAGACCAGACCCAGATAAAAGCCCCAGATCGGTGCTGCTGAGGCTCCACACATTCAAACATAAGCAGAAGGTGATGGATGGATGCGGCTCGCCGGGCCAGTCAAGACGGTGCTTTGATGTACAACGGGTCCAGGCTCTCATTCTACAGTGACTACTCCTCGGCAGTGATGAAGAAGCACAAAGCATACGACGTGGTGAAACAACGGCTGCAGGAGAAGGGAATACCTTACGCCATGCTTTTCCCGTCTACACTACAGGTGACCCACGGCGGCTCCAAGAAGAAATGATCTACCCCGGAGCACGCGACTTCATAAACTCCCTGTCTGGATGATAACATGCCAGGACAAGGCTTGAATGCAGGTTGTCTTTTCTTTATGTATCGTCTTGACTCGATATGGGAAGTGTCATACTACCAGAATCTGGATTCGTGATATTTTCCTAATTTGACTCATGCCATATGTTGAATCCCCAGCTCATAACATGTCTGGTGTTGTTATACCACACTATTCTACCCAAATATCTCAGCTCATATATGTTAATATCTGGAAAGTGATATGTGGGGTATCGGTTGCAGGAAACGTTGGGATATCATAATAACATCATCAATAGTCGTACACACATACAGTATATGCCTCATGTATGTTGATATCTGGGAAGCAATATACGTGAGGTATCCACACCAGGAAACTTTTGGATATCACCAATTGCATTACATTGTATATTCACAGATATGATTCAAATCTGATGGTGGATACTAACTGTTTATGACCTAATCTGTTGCATATCTGATTCTGAGATTGAGACCAATTTCAGAATATAGAGTGAACATGTTGAAAAGTAAAAGCTTTATTAAATCACATTAAAACCACTTCAAAAATGCACATAAAAGGCAAAAACAGCTGTGGCCCTGAAAAGTAAGAGATCCATAAAAAAACACTCTTCAAAATGTAAATTAAAAAATGTAAAACCGAAAACTGGAAATACAAAAAAACAACTACTAGTCAGTCAGTGGACAATGTGCATCAGATATGCCTTGAAATGTATTTTTGTTGCCTCTGGGTCATGTTTTAGGAGTCTTTCTTTCAGAATTTGGTCCAGTGCTCAGGTGGAGTGTTGCTGTGTACTTTGCATCAGAGACCAGTTTTGCCTGAAGTGTGGCACACAGGTTGGCGAGCTCCTGGCTGTGAAAGGAGGCCACGCATTCCATCCAGACACTGTGCCACCCTCCTCATCTTCCAGTCATCTTCAGCCAGTACACCCCGCCTTGCTTCCAGCAGCTGTAAACATAATCAGTACAGACAATCTGTACTAAACAGCTAAACAACTGACACAATAGACAATACAGTCACATTGCCTCGATGTTCATTTTGTTACACTTATCCTTCTCTGTCGACTCCGGGCTGAAGTCTTCCTGGCTGCCTGCACAGGAAGGTCCAGCTGGCTGTATCAGAAGCGTAGGCTACTGTCTCATAATACGTCTTACAGGCAGCTGGAAAACAATTAAATTAAAAATATTAAATTACTTATTATATAAGTGATCAAAATTTAAATAAATAAATAGAATAGCCTAAATGTATGTGATCTGGTTAAAGAGTTTAAAGCGATACTGTTTGGGGAACATTTACTGTTTTCCCACTTTCCCAGAGTCAAATTTGTGCCTTCAGACAGCTTTATCTCTCTCTCTCTTTCGTGTAGTCTGAAGTATTTCAGCAATATTCAGCTATCTTTGCTCAATCTTTGAGTGTGGGATCAAATAAATAATCATGATCCCAAAGGCATCCATGCAGGAATTGAAACTCAAATCGAAACTATATTTGGGGATGGGGTGCCTCTTTCAAAACTAGGAGGCCAACAGTTCTTGAAACTCCCTGCGACAGTAGAAGCAAAGAATAAATATGCACAAATAACTAATAAATAATCCAGCCATGTAGCCTTTTTTTTATCTTAATTTACCTTGTGGATTTTGTGTTGAGTTGCTTGAGGTCTGGTAGTGGGGTTTACTGTATCTGGGAGTATCTTGGAGCAGGTCCTCTGTGTGAAGCTGGTGGCTTGGTGGCTTCTGTCTGGAGGTGGGTGGTGCTTAGGGGGGATTTGGTACCTTTGTATCTGTGAGGGGGAGGCTGTGCAGCACATCTGCCATTGTTCAAGCTGCAAGTGCTTTCAAACCTTTCCTCTACACAGCTCAGCCTAGGGGTTACTTCAGGTCACAGGCTGACTTCACTGGCCTGGTGTCCAAGTCAGTTTAGTTTTTAAAGATGGGGATATTGACTGCTAATATGCAGCAGACTTGGTTGTAAAATACTGAGAACATATATCTTTATATTTGTCATGAGGTCATATTTGGATATTGTGGAATAAACACATGATGGACCTAGACATTGTATTTGACCATACCACAAATACTGAGTTAGTATTTCCCTAGTCTCGACGCCAGACCCATGAAAGTTCTTACGCTGATACACTACGTTACTGCATGCTGCAGAGCTCTCTCTGGGTCTGGGGCACTTTCCCTCAGAGGGCTGGTTATGGGAGGGAACCGTTCCTCTGTCCAGTCATATGCCAGTGATGGCTTCAGTAATCTAATCAGTAACGACTTTGCGATCAGACAACACGGGAGGCGCAGCCCATTTGCTCTCTCATCGGTGCTACGACCTGTCACTCATTCAATTTCAACCCGCCTTCAAAACCAGCAGTGGCTGTTAACTTATGTAGTATGCGGAGCGCAGCGATTCAACATAATATTTGAGTCTGGGGGAGAGACTAGTATTTCCCCACACACAGAGCACACCAATACGAACAAATGCTCCACACATGAGTCATATCAGTTAAATATCAGAGTTAAAATATAAGTTTGTGTTGTATGTGTACACCATATGTCACCATATGTTCTTAAATGACAAAAAATTATTATATGCAACAGATTTGTTCATATTATATCAGAATCAGAATCAGAATCAGAAAGACTTCAATGATCCCCGGGGGGAAATTGGGACAAGTTACAGTAGCTCGCTCACAGAACACACATAGCATAAAATAAAAATAAAAATAAAAATGAACCGTAGTAAATGCAATATTAAGCAAATAAGCAGAAAAACACAACATAGCATAGAATAACTAGTAAATGCGATAGAAGCAAAAAGCAAAAAATAAGTAGAATGTCTAAGTAGCAAAATACAAATACGTAGAGTAAGTATAGTATACATTCCGTGTCAATTATCCTTATTGCATGTGACATATTGCACATATTGCACATATTGCACATATTGCACGTGATTTATATTAAGTCGGCTTGCCCTATACGTTACACGTGGCTCAGCCAGGCACAGTTAACCTATCGGCTGGCTCAGTCTCAGGGAGACTGAGCGTCTCCGAGGTGCTCTTTTAACACATTCACTGCCAGCCGTTTTTTTTTTACTGTAGGTAGGTTCTGCCAGAGGTTTTTTTTGAGGATTCTGGCTCATCTTTCAAGACCCGAGGATTCTTTTCTGCTAAGATTTTGTGAACACACAATATCTCAAAAGAAGTAATAGAATGTGTGCTTTCTCTGTCTAAAAGAGTTAGTTTGTAGAGTTAGTAGTTATGTAAGCATTAGCAGTTGAATACAGCATGGTTTCAGGGTCTGAAAAATTATTCTGAGATAAACGGCTTTTTGTGAAATTCGATAGAACAGTCACTTTAACCATTCATTTTTGGCATCAGTAAGACGTCAGACATCTAAACAATAGTTTTGAACAGTAATTTCCTCCATAACAGCAGGAAACACCCCTCTCCTTCAAACTCCTCCCTCCGTGTGTGTTCTTCTTGGCTGCAGCGGCCGTGTCACAAGCTCGTTTCTGTTGCTGCTGTAACCTCGCGTCACCAGGCTCACTGCTTCTGCTGCTGCTGCCTGTCTGCTGGCGGCCGCTGTGCAAGTCTGGATATGGGCTCGCTCGTTTCTTGTGGTTTCGGTTGAGAACTTTGATGAAGCTTTTGCGATTCTGGTCTTATTTATGCTGCGTGTTTCAAAGTGTGTTCCACCCGTAATCTATTATGCAAATTTGCAATCCCGCACCGCCAGCAATCAGCGCGAAAACGCTTTCGTTTTCGCGAATCCATTTTCATGAGAATGGCTTCCTCACATTGCTTTTTGCTTGCCTTCCTCTAGTCTGGGAGAGCACTGTCGCCACTTAGTGGGTCGGTGGAATGGGTTGTACATGTTCGGTGGCTCCAATATTGATATAAGAGATGTAAAAGGGTTAGATGCACATCCCACGGTCAAAAAAAAAAAATCATTTTTTTGACGTATTAATACGTCATTGGCAGTCAACCGTTGGATTTTTTTTGACGGATGAATACGTCATTGGCAGTGAACGTGTTAAGAGAGGCATTAAATAGACCAATGGCCGAAGGCAGGAATGATTTCCTGTGCCTCTCCATATTGCATCTAGGTGGAATCAGTCTCTCACTGAACGTACTCCTGTGTTTGACTAGCACGTCGTGGAGTGGGTGCGAGTCATTGTTCATGATGGAGCGTAGCCTGGACAATGTTCTCTTCTCTGACACCGCAGTCAGAGAGCCCAGATCCAGCCCCACAATGTCCCTGGCCTTACGGATCAGTTTGTTGAGTCTGTTGGCATCCGCTGCCTTCAGCCTGCTGCCCCAGCACACAATAGCATACAGGAAGGCACTAGCCACTACCGACTCGTAGAACATCCTCAGCATGGTCCGGCAGACGTTGAAGGACCTCAGCCGTCTCAGAAAGTAGAGACGGCTTTGCCCCTTCTTGTAGAGTGCATCAGAGTTCATAGCCCAGTCTAGTTTATTGTCAATGTACACTCCAAGGTACTTGTAATCCTCCACTATGTCAACACTGACCCCGTGGATTGAGACAGGGGTCACCGGAGCCTTGACCCTCCTCAGGTCCACCACTAGCTCCTTTGTCTTTGACACGTTGAGCTGCAGGTGGTTCAGCTCACACCATGTGACAAAGTTGGCCACCACATCCCGATACTCATCATCGTCCCCATCTTTGATACATCCCACTATCGCAGAGTCATCAGAGAACTTCTGAAGGTGGCAAGACTCTGTCTGGTAGGTGAAGTCCGTAGTGTAGATGGTGAAGAAGAAGGGAGAGAAGACCGTCCCCTGTGGTGCTCCCGTATTGCTGACCACTCTGTCTGACACACAGTTCTGCAGCCTAAAGCCTAAATACTGTGTCCAAACATTTCCAATATATGGCATGAGGGAATATATTAAATATATTTATTTAATGTGTATGTCAACATTAGATGTATCTGGACACAGTATACTATATACTGGGGTGCTCGCTAAGCTAGGCCTTGTATGGAGTTGATTTTATTGTTGTCTATAGATCCGACCTGAGATAGCTAGGCTAAAGGTTAAGACTAGGTTAATACTCAACCCGATCTCCAAAAAAATTGTAAAATAGCAACGTTTGTGGACAAACGTTGGTGTGGACGCCAAATGGCGTCAATAACTCGAAATTGTTTTTTTGACGGGGGGGTGTCCATCTCAGCTTCTTACATCGCCTCTTACAATATGAGAGCTATTGAATGTGTCTAACCTATTTTACAGAACCCTTAGGTGGCAACAGCGCACTCCAGATGAGAGAACGTGGAGTAAAACACATAGAAGAAGTCGTTGGGGAAAAGGAAATCGCATCGCATCCGTCCGTATGCAGCTGCTTCATTGAAGCATAACGTTTAGCTGTGCCCCTGCAGCAGCCAATCTGCTATCACAATTGAGCACCTCCGTGTCGCTGCAACAGCCCATTCGCATGATCAGCCGTGGATTTGTTATTATTCTCAACTGGAAGCATGGGAGCTGGTACACGCGGCTGTAAAAAAGCTGGATCTAGCGGACTTTTTCAGTGCTGAGCACACGCAGAGCAAACAGCAGAGCCGAGCAGAGCAGAGAGACACTCCTCCCACAACGGGGGAGGAGGAGGGGGGGAGGTGGGGCACGCAGAGCAGCACACAACACTGACCCAGACAGACCCAGACAGCAGGACAGGGTTGGCAAACGCAAGCCAGAATATCCGATGCCCACCAGCAGCAAATAAAGATCAGCAAGAAGCTGCAACCAGCAGCGCACGCAGGGGCCAGCGCTGCTGGTTGCAGCTAAAAATATTATTCTTCCAAACAAAATTCCCTGGCCTTCACTGTTTTATTGAAGGAAATTATTTTTGAGGTGTGACTACATCAGAAAATTAGCTTCAGAGTCAGTGATGTGTTTGAAATGTTTAATTTCACAAAAGGGCCATTATCTCAGCTTATAGAAAAAAACTGCTCTTTTTTGTTAAATCAAGCTATCTTCTCCGGCTGATAACTAAAGAACGGAAAATGGGATCAATAAACTTTTTTTTGCAGGTGATAGAAGAGAGTCTCATCGTTATTTGTGCGTGTTCAGTGTTTACATAGTAATTATTAAAGAAATTATATGACTGTTTTAAAATGCATTGCAGCCTATGTGGCACAGTACAGCACCTTTTGCCCAAGGGCCGTGGCACTCAAAGTGTTAAGAATGTCATATGGAACCGACCTGGGATGGCTATAGGCTAATTCTAGGAGAAGGTTCAAGGCTAAGGCTAGGTTAATGCTAGGTTGGCATTAGATGGTGAGGGTAAAATAGTGTTGTGCAGTAGTAGCATAGAGGGGGGTGTTTCCGGGACGCTGGATTACACCGTTAAGCCTTCTTGAGGTATCGTTGGCCTAACTTAACGAAACATCGGTGAAGAAGGTGCCCACTTGAAAACCCCAATGACATGTTTCATACTGCTGTTGGCTAGGGTAGGTAACTGGTGATTTGTGTCTTGTTTATTACTAGTTTGTTAGCCTGTTAGCTTGTTTTATTCTGGATTGGGCTTCTAAATGTGTTTTTCCTCGGATTTTGGCATAAGGGATAGTAACATCTTGTCCTGTGTATTAATTAATATGAGGCAAATATGGCTCAGTATTTGACCTGACATGAAGTATATACAAAAAATCTGCGGATATGTGCCTGATCCTTGCAGAGTTTGGAAAAAACATCTGGATTCTGAGGTCTTTCGCGCAGTGAAAATTGACAGCGGTCACGCCATCCGCGCTGTGGAGAAGCTGATCTTGCATGCGTGCAATTGCAGAGAAAGAGGTTACTGTACTGGCCGGCACAACTTTCTCAAAAGTAATCTACTGTTATACACCTAACACTACAGACCTGTATGGTCGGGAATTATGTAGCCCAATAAAACCATGACAAACAAATTCTAATGTTTAAATCAAGGTGTGTGTTGTTTTTTCTGAAATGTAGGCTATAGTTGAAAATCAACGTGGCATTCTGAAGAGGGGGGAGAGTGTGCGCCCGCAAGGTTTTGGAGAGAGAGGGACATCCCTGCCGTACGCAGGGCCGATTTTACACTTCATGGGCCCCTGGGCTATTCATCTCTGCAGGGCCCCCCCCCAAGCGGAAGGGGGGGCTTCGGCGGCGCCCGATGGGCGCCGGCGAAAAAAAATTTGAGTGTTTTTTTTTAACCTTTTTTAGCCGTATTTAAAGGAATATCTCATTTTAAATCAACATTAGGATTATACTGTTGTGATGTCATTATTCTCCTTTTCTCACTAACTTTCATGTCACCACCTGCTCTCCTGTCAGCATTCTAACTTACAAACACAAACTGTAGGTTTAGCCATCATGTTCTTTCATAAACAGCCTGATTGGAAAGAAAACATTGCCACTGAGATGTCACAACAAGCACTTGTATTATTATTATTTAGTATTTATTATTGCTGTTATTATTACAGTGCACACACACATTCTCACAATTATTGCACAAATCAATCAAGCAGTATTCAAGTCTGTTCGTACCTGAAATGTCTTCTTCCTGACTTTTGCCGTGGCAAAGCGTTTGACTAGAGTGGTGAAGTCCAATGTTCTAACAATGTCACTTTCCAATGACATCAATGTCAAGTGGGTGAGCCTTTCTTGTCCCATTGTATCCTGTTCTTGACAAGCCCAAGTTTTGAAAAGGAGCGCTCTCCAGAGGCATTTGTTACAGGGAGAGTTAAGTAAATCCTGAAGGCAATATCCACATTTGGAAAAACTGATGACAGGTTCCTCTTCCTTATTATTTGAAGCAAGTGCCGCACACTTTTATTGTCTTTGTTTTTGATGAATTCTTTGAATTGCACTATTTCATCTACAAATTCGGGAGCCCTCTCACAGGGTTCCATGTCGTTGTTCCGACCTCTCGCTGTTCCGACCTCCCCTCTCCCAGCCCCCATGCCTAAACCTAACCTCCCCCAGACCCTAACCCAAAACCTAACCTCTCCCACCCCCACGCCTAAACCTAACCTCCCCCAGACCCTAACCCAAAACCTAACCTCTCCCACCCCCCACGCCTAAACCTAAGGTCGGCATTGCGAGTGGTCGGCATAGCGGGTGGACACCCTCTCACAGTGGATGTTATTACTCTGCAAAAAAATTTGAATGGCGTCAGTAAAAAAAACATTTTTTGCGAAAACCCTGGACAGGGGGCCCAAAAAAACCCCATCGAGGGTCCCCCCCAGCAAAAAAAAAAAAAAAAAAAAAAATTTGGGCCCCTTGATGTCCCGGGCCCCGGGCTTCAGCCCGGGTAAGCCCGTTGGTAAAATCGGCCCTGGCCGTACGTAATGTATCCAAGCCTGGAGTTCCCCTGTACTGCGTGGAGAATACTGTGTACGCTCAGGTGCAGTGAGGTTTTTAGGGCTAAGGCCTGCTATAGGTGGTCTTAAAATTGCGTGCACGCAAGGAGTTTGCATGCAGCATTTAGCGTGGACATGCCTGGTTTGGCATTGGGGGATGCCCAAACCTGTGTTTACGCTCGGAACCTGGCCATGGTATCTTGCAAAATGTGCAAAATTACACTTGCGGGAGGCAGACGATAGCATAAGAGGCGCGTAAAGGCCAGTATTTTTGCGCAGACACGCCTGGGCCACGCCTACACCTGTGTCTGCGCTTAGATCCCGGCGCAAAACTGGACGGTATAGCCTGTATGACAATAGCGCCTGTACGACGATAGGGACCTATGACCTATGACCTTGAGGAACATCATAGAAAAATCCATGCTGTGATTTGGTTTAAAAAACTTTTGATATTTGAAGATTTCTAAGAATTGCATTTTTCTGCAAATGGGTGGCAAGCGCTTCTGTTCTGGATGTTGCTCAGAAACCCCCTTTTGTCAATATGCAGAGGAAAGCCATACAGATTAATGCTCTAGGTCTGTAGTTTGTGGTTGCAAAGTTTCATGAGGTCATTCCTTTCAAGCATCATAGAGGTTTTGTAAACGTATTACAGTGAAGGGCCTGTGAGTTATATACAACTGGGGACATATACAACTGTGGACATATGTAACCATTATACAACTGTGGACATATTATACAACTGGGGACATATTATACAACTGGGGACATATGTAACCATTATACAACTGGGGACATATTATACAACTGGGGACATATTATACAACTGGGGACATATGTAACCATTATACAACTGGGGACATATGTAACCATTATACAACTGGGGACATATTATACAACCGGGGACATATGTAACCATTATACAACTGGGGACATATTATACAACTGGGGACATATTATACAACTGGGGACATATGTAACCATTATGTGTAACAATATTAAACTTTCCATTACGCCTTTTGTTTAGAGGACTCCTCAGACACAGGCTATAGCTACCCTGCTGCTGCTGCTGCTGGTGGTTTTTAGGTGTGACCAGCAGCTATAGCTCGCTCTGTCAGGCAGTACCCACCTTTTGGCGGGCACAGTTTTCGCTGAACTTGGACGAGTTGCAGCTACTGAGAATTCACACTTTTTTTTCTTTTCTTTTTTTGGGGGGGGTGGGGGGTGTAGCTTGTTCTCTTACAAATAGGCAGAGACCACTTCCTTCTTTTAGTTAGACAGTGGTACCCTCTGATAGGCGTTGTTGCGTAGTGGAGTTAGCTTTAAGAAGAACAAAGCCAAGACTTGCACCCATCTTTTATTTTGATCTTTCCTTTTGCCTGAGCCTGGGACCAGAAAAAGGTAAGCCACTTTTTCCACCGGTCATAGTTTGCTCTCACCAGGATGTGTAACGCCACATTATGTAATAACTGCACATTAATAAAATGACAAAATAATAAAATGTCACTTTCAATATGTAATAACACAACATTATATAATAATCGCCGTGTAATAATCAGGCGCTAACGCAACACAATATGCAATCAAGTTTGCTGCATTTTGTAATACATTATTATTGCTGTGGTTATTAAAAGATGCGGGTGTTGCACTTTCTTAAATAAAATTGTAATAAACCCATCATAAAATGTAATACAATTACAGAATGCACTACAGAATGACTTTGTCATTTTTTATTTTTTTTAGATAATGAATATATTTGACCATAAAAAGCATTTTAATTGCTGGTGTTTCTTACATGCAACAATTACGTGCCCTAGCCAGAATGCACAGAACAGATCTCATTGAAATTTCTCTGTTATCCATAAGTCCTTGTGTCAAACAACCATTGGTCTTGGATTTGGCTGTTCTAGGTTGTTCTTGAGTAGAAGAGAAAAGAGGTTTGGAGTTGATGATTCACTCTGAATATCAGAGTTTACACACAGAGTCTGAAATTTCGTATGTGTTTTTTTAATCCGCCATCCGAAGAAAAAAAATCGCCACGCACAGAAAACCTTGAACACTGAGAAGTCTTCACTAAGCCGTTTTCGAGAAAACAGGAAGAATTTGATTGAAGTGTTCTATCTACACTAATCCTTCTCTTTGTCCACACAGCTCATCTGAAAATGGCTATAGCCTATTGGCAAAACAACTTAAGGCTATATATATATATTTTAAGTGAAGTAGCTATATTAACTCTATAATAAATTAGACCTATAAACACAATGAATTTCCAACAGTTTTAGGCCTATACATATTATCAGATGAAATAAATTAGAATAAACAAACCGGAAATAAACCAGAAAATAATATTTATTGCCGACTGGCGCATGCCATAGCCTATAGATTGGCAGCGAAGATCTGCGTGTTTCAAACTCTCTCTTCAATTCTTGATGGGATGCCATAATCTCGAGATTTATCATTCACAGATGATTTTGTGTCAACCATGTTTCTAACACCAGTCATTCAACCCGCATGAGCCAAAATGCAAACGTTGGGGTGCATTGTGCAATATGGAGACATTTGGATTCAGGTGTGTGTGTTGCCCATCCGCCGTGCCCGTGGCCATACAGCAAAAATTATTCTTATTGCCGTTATCAGAGATCATCATGGGAGCTACGGTGGTGCAGTGGTAAGCGCTGTCGCCTCACAGCTCAAAGGTCCTGGGTTCGATTCTCACCTGGGACGCTGTGAACGCTGAAGGAATGCGTGCCCGTCCGCATGTCCTCGAGTGCCCACCGCCCGGGTGGGGTCGTCAAAAGGGCCTTTCTGTGTGGAGTTTGCATGTTCTCCCCGTGCCTCCCAGGGGTTTCCTTCATATAGGAACCCCCTTCACCAAAACATGCAATATCCTGGTTGCTAATGTGGTTCCTCCTCTGGTCGTTAAGGGCGCCTGTTCGGAGACAGGGGAACCGGTTGGAATAGCGTGAACCTCCCATGTGCTATGTCCTACCAGTGAAGCTTCCCCTGTCAGGTGAAAAGAAGCGGCTGGCTAACTGCCCATGTCTCGGAGGAAGCATGGAGCCAGTTTCGGCTCTCCCCAGATCGGCAGAGGGTGGAGTAGCAACCAGGACAAATAAAAGTAAATTAGCACTAAGGGGGATAAAAATGGGATAAAGAAATCGGGGAAAAAAATATTATAGAATCAGAGATCATCATTATCAGTTGATTTGCCACTTAAGGAGTCTACTTTAAATGATAAATAGGGTATGAATTAAAATTGAAAAGAAAACAACCATAACCTGTAGTTTGCTGGCTCACGTGCGGTGCAGGAGCTGCCTGCGGACTCCAAATCCATGTGTCTCAACTTGCAATGCGCAAACCTTCAGTCAAAACCCCTGCTGAGTAATATGAACATACATCAATAACTCCTCTGCTATCCTAAATTCTTAATGGATTTATTTAGTAGCATCGCCAAATTTCCAGATTGCGGCTGTTAAATTCGGCTGTGTCAACCACGCTTGCAGTAGATTGTAGACAGATGGAGTGAGGACACGGGAAAAACGCAGATGCTTGGAATTCCCCATTGCAGGCTATAGATATTTTCATATTCTGAAATATAAAGTGTTGTCGGGATTATATGGGCTGCCCCCTGAAACGATGGAGGATTCAACCTTTCAAATATAGGAATTTTAAATAGGCTATACTGGTAATCATATACTGTAAATATAGCTGGCAGCTAAATAAAAAGTTGTTTTGCCTTATTTAGCCTATTTTATGTTTAAGAGATACACAGTAGCCATCCTGTTAACAAGATGTCCGTTATTTCAAAATGCCGTGATGACTGCATCAAATAGCCTGACATTGCAGAAATCACACACAAGTTGATTTAAAAATGAAAATTTGTTTGTTCTGATTTTATTCCAAATATTCACTTTATTTTCACTTCTGTTGACATATTAACAGTATATTCCTCTGAGAAAGGATTGTCGCCAAGCGGTCATACTCATCTCAACAAGCCATGCGCTTGGCACGCAGTGCGCATCTCGTCACTGATCTACTGGTTATATAAGCGGTTGACACAGCCGAATTTAACAGCCACAATCTGGAAATTAGTTGATGCTAAATAAATCCATTAAGAATTTAGGATAGAGGAGTTATTGATGTATGTTCATATTACTCAGCAGGGGTTTTGACTGAAGGTTTGCGCATTGCAAGTTGAGACACATGGATTTGGAGTCCGCAGGCAGCTCCTGCATGCGAGCCAGCAAACAACAGGTTATGGTTATTTTCTTTTCAATTTAAATGGGATCATATACTTAACATTTAAAGTAGACTCCTTAAGTGGCAAATCAACTGATGCCCTCTGATAACGGCAATAAGAATCATTTATGCTGTAGGGCCATGGGCACGGCGGATGGGCAATTGGGCAATAGATACAGTTGGCAAGTGTGGGAACGCCCACAAAATGTTATACGGCTGGCGCGCGAGTGGGGTAAAACCGCCGATATATCTCAATGGGCTGACTCACCAAAGGACGGTGCTGCGGCTCTAAACTACAGGTTTGGGGATTCTAGAGCAGAAAACAAGACGTCTGCTCAGATGTGCGTTTACTGCGGTGGTTAAATTCCCGATCGTGTCTGCCTGGGCTGGGCTATCAGCTAAATTCTAACTTTGCTGAATGGATAGAACGGGGGATTTACCCCACCCTGACCACGCCCCCAGCCAGGCTGAGCCAGCTAACCCAGCGTCTATGATGAGACATCGCCTCAACCTATAGAATCCAAATGTTTCCATATTGCACAATGCACGGCCGACGTTTGCATTTGGGCTCATACGATACGATATGATACGATATACTTTATTGTCAGTTCACACTGAAAGCAGCAGTCCCACACACAAACACATGACAAAGAGAACAAAACCAAAAATACAAAGATACATACACACATACAGCACACACTGCTCCACTGACCGTCGGCCATGTTCTTGATTAAGCCTCAGGATCGACTGATGTATAAAGGACTTTCTTAGTCTGACCTTCTTGAAAGTTGGGATTAAGTATCTCCTGCCAGAGGGCAGGAGTTCATATTCTTCATGTAGCACATGATTAGTGTTTGAGGCAATATTTCTAGCTAACCTCAATACACTGTTGACGTAAGTAGACTCATATAGACTATGGAGTGGTTTACCAACAATTTTTTAACAAATATTCATCTTAGTAGTCTTAGTAGTTGTGATTTTAAGGTAACAGACAGGCATCCATACCAGGTGGTACTACAGTACTGTAAAACACTCATAATCACTGAGGTAAAAAATAATAGAAGAATCTGTTTACTAGCACCAAAAGATCTTAACCAGCGAAGAAAGTATAGTCTTTGCTTTGTTTTCTTATACAGGGACTCTACGTGGTCTTTCCGTGACAGCATGTGGTCTATTGTTACTCCTAGGTATGTGAAGGAGCATACCTGTTTGATCTGTTCATTATGGATGGTAACAGAGGAGCTGTGTGTGTCAGGTGGAGACCCAAAAACAATCTCTGCTGTCTTTTTTGCATTGATTAAGAGAGCGTTGTTATCACTCCACTCCACCACCTTATTTACTCTATGTTGGTGCAGTCCAGGGTCGCTAGAGCTATCAAGCAGAGAGATCAAAACTGTATCATCAGAGTATTTTAGAATGTATTGATCTGGTGAGTTGGTACGACACTCAGATAAACATTCCACAGTGCGACAGTCGTCGGTGTAAAAAGTTAAAAGAAAAGCTGAGCTTACGCTGCCCTGGGGAGCACCAACATTAGTAGTTATTGCTGATGAGAGGGTTCGGTTCACTTTCACCATTTGTGTCGTGTTGGTAAGAAAGGAGGCATACCAGTGGATTAAGTATGGATTCAGTTCCAGCTGTACCATCTTTAATATCAGAATGTCTGGCTGTATTGTATTAAAAGCTGATGAGTAATCCAAGAAAAGTGCTCTTGCATAGTTTTTGTTGGATTTATCTAAGTGTTTAGTGATGACATGTGCCAGCGTGACAATCGCATCCTCTGTACCACATCCTTTTTTATAAGCAAATTGGCATGGGTCTATTTTATCCTTGGTTGTACTTACTAAAAACTGTAGCAGTATTCTTTCAAGTGACTTCATAGTCACTGAAGTGAGTGCAATGGGACTATAGTCCTTATGTTCTTTTGGTGGTTGAGTTTTGGGTAGTGGTTTTATGTGTGAGGTTTTCCATGACAGAGGGACAGTGTGATTATCTACAGAGGCTTGGAATATCGGCTGCCACACTGGCGCTAACTCGGTAGCAAAGTTCTTCAGGATAAAGGCACTATACATTCATCTGGCCCGGTGGCCTTCCTAGTGTTAGTGCACTGACTCATGCGGGTTGAATGACTGGTGTTAGAAACATGGTTGACACAAAATCATCTGTGAATGATACATCTCGAGATTATGGCAATTTGAATTCATTAAATCCATCAAGAATTGAAGAGAGAGGAGTTTGAAACACGCAGATCTTCGCTGCCAATAGGCTATGGCATGCGCCAGTCGGCAATAAATATTATTTTTTGGTTTATTTCCGGTTTGTTTATTCTAATTTATTTCATCTGATAATATGTATAGGCCTAAAACTGTAGGAAATTCATTGTGTTTATAGGTGTTGTCCCACGCCCGTATATGCACGTGAGTCTAATTTATTATAGAGTTAATATAGCTATAACTAGTCTACTTCACTTAATATATATATATATATATATATATATATATATATATATATATATATATATTGTAGCGATCCAGGTAATTGCAGGTATTGTGGTGTTTCCGTGGTTAGCTAGGAACTGATATGTGTGGGTGTGTTCCTAGGGGGAAGGGGGTATATGGGACCAGCGGCCGCGTGGCGGAAGTCAGTCAAGCTATGTGAGCGAGCTGACCGGGTGTGTGTATAGCTAGCAGCAAGGCTACCGTTAGGAGCTATCATAAGAAGCCAAGAATAAAAGCCTTGTACCAACTTCAAGTCTCCGGTTCCTTGGGCGAATACCCGATTCGCTACATTGGTGTCAGAAGTGGGATCGATAACCCTCTGCGACGGCCGAGAAGGGAGAGGGTGAGAGGAGGAACGGCAAAAGAGACTGTGTGCGGTGCGGCTTTTGGGCTCCAGACCTAGCGGTAGCGGGCTAGCTGCGTGTGCTAGCTGCTAGGGGCGCCACGTGTGATGGTGCGCGGTGAAGAATGGGGAACGGGAGAAAAGAGGAGCTGACGACGGGGATCAGCTCGGTGCTGGCGGGCATGGAAGCCTGTTTGTTGAGAGAGGTCAGATGGCTGGCGGAGGCGATTCCTGCCTGGGCAGTGGAGCTGTGGCGGGCGCTGCGGGAAGTCGGGCGGCGTGTGGACAAGTTGAGCACAGAGGGAGCGCAGTGTGGAGAACGGCCGGAGGAGCCACAAAAGAGACTGTGTTGGACCTGTGGAGAACCAGGCCACGTGGCGAGGTGGTGCCGAAGCGGTCCCGGGGGACGGACCGGGTATGTGGAGCAAAGGTACTGGGGACAGCAGGGAGCCTGCTGGGCATGCGGTGCATTGGGGCACATAGCCAGAGAGTGTCGAGAAGCTGTCGGGGACTGGAGGGCAGCGGGAGAGGAGAGACGGGTGGGACAGGTGGGACTCTGTTGGACGTGCCGTTCGCCTGAGCACTTGGCCAGAGACTGCACGGAGAGGGTGAACGCTGGAGGAGACACACAGCCGGGGGAGCAGCCGGAGCAACAGGCAGCGGAGCAGCGGAACAGTGCAGAGCCGGTTATTCAGGGCAGGAGAGTGACGTTTGAGCCGGCCCAGGCTAGCTGCTCTGCATACCAGCCGGTAGAGGGGGACATCATTATCAGTGACGAGACAATCAGGAGAGCGGGGATCGTGTTGAACAGCCAGAGGGAAGTGAGAGACATCACCTGCAATGGCAGTCGGGGGAGCGACACTCGAGTCTCCGGGTGAGCCTGGGGGGTTACCGCCGGGGGAACCGGCCCAGCCTAACCGCTACATACCCCCCACGGTTGCACTGCAGAGAGCCGAGGTGGAGATCGACGCCGGTGGTGTTCGCCCTGCTGTCCTGAACACGCCGCCCCCTGGGGGAGCGGGACGCGAGGACGGCCGAGTGCAAGAGGTGGTCCTGGAGGACGACGTCATGGCCATCTGGGAGGTCGACGGGCATGAGATGAGACGCAGACAGAGGGAGGATGCGGATATCGGTCCGGTGTATGCGTGGGTGGCGGCCGGACGCCGGCCCCCTGTGGAGGAGATTCACCTGTGTTCCGGTGCCACGAAGGGACTGTGGAACATGTTTTCGGACCTGCAACTGGGTGGAGATGGGTTTTTGGAGAGAAAGGGGCACGGGAAAAGCGGGACCCAGTGGGTTGTACCCGGTTGCCTGCGAGAATTGGCACTGAAGGGGATGCACGAGGGCCCATACGGTGATCGTGGGCCCGAAGAGACACTCAGCCTCATCCGTGGACATTACTACTGGGGCAAACAAAAAGAGGACGTGCGGAGATACTGCAGGGAGTGTGAGGGCTGTGGGGCACAGAGGGGGGATGGAAACGGTCGTGGTAGAAATGAAGGGGAAGGAAAAAAGAAAATAATGTAATGTGGGGCTTGTGTTTAATGGGAAATGTGGGTTGAATTTGAATGTGTGAAAAATAAAGGAAATAATGAAAAACTAGACATTATGGAGTGCCTAATGGGAAACTAGACATTATGGGGGTACCTAATGGAAAACTAGACATTACGGAGTACCTAATGCAAAACTAGACATTATGGGGGGTGTAATAAGAAGGGACTGTTTGTTGGGGAAATTGAATGTGGTGATGGGAAAAATGTTGTGTTGGGTGTGTTTTGGTACAGGGGGATATGTGGGGGTTGTGGGTGTCGCGTGGGAGCGACATTAAAGTTGGGTGGGGGAAATGTAGCGATCCAGGTAATTGCAGGTATTGTGGTGTTTCCGTGGTTAGCTAGGAACTGATATGTGTGGGTGTGTTCCTAGGGGGAAGGGGGTATATGGGACCAGCGGCCGCGTGGCGGAAGTCAGTCAAGCTATGTGAGCGAGCTGACATATATATATATATATATATATATATATAGCCTAAAGTTATTTTGCCAATAGTAGGCTATAGCCGTTTTCAGAGGAGCTGTGTGGACAAAGAGAAGGATTAGTAGATAGAACACTTCAATTTCTTCCTGTTTTCTCAAAAGCGGCTTAGTGAAGACTTGACCGGACATAATAATAAAACGCATCTGATCGTCGTTCTATTCGCAATACGAAACAAATAGGCCTAGTCCTCTCCTGTATACTGGACACAGTATGCTCACATTCACCTCGCCAAGCCGGCTTTGGTGCACTCTGGCCGGGTGCTGTGCAGCACCGAGGGAGCAGAGAGAGAGGGAGAGGGAGAGAGGTGAACAAGCCGCTCAGACTCGGCCAGTTGTTCATCCGCGGGTTATTTTCGACTTGCATGTGTGACAAACTGCGAGCTTTGTGTCTTCACTGATGGTGATGAAAAATGTCCACACTGATATGCTGGCGTGTGTGTGTGGCTGCTTCCTTTTGGCTGCAGCCCATCTGTCTCGCTGCTTGGGTGCATGTGTGAAAAAAGGGGGGGAGCCGACCGGCACACAGAATACGAATATGTAGAGTCTACATATTCTACATATACATTGTAGACTGTCCCATAGATATATATCTATGGACTGACGGGCGCAGGTCGCCGGTTAGGGCCGATCAGCTGAAAATCGGCCATTTCCGGTCACGTGCCGATCGCAGTTCTGCAGTTCAGTTCACACTACCCCCCCTCTCTCCCTCCCCTCTCTCTCTTTTAGCATATTATATAACCAGCAGGCATTAGGAGGGATTTAGATGTTTGAATTAGCCTGTTTTGGAGACTTGATGCTGGTGACCTGAATGACTCATTCCACTGTGATAAAATGTGTTGTCTGGCAATTATGATGCAACTTCTTTTCAAAGTTAATATTTAAAAGTCTGCATATCCAATCATGTTTGATATCTGCTGTTGTATGTAGCCTGTCATTAGCCTGGATAAACCCAGCCTCCACGTGACCTCTATGTACTTGAGTAGGCTATGTCTGGCTTGACTCTCCTGACTCTCTCTCTCTCCCAACTCTATGGGCATTCACATCACTGAATGTCAAACTATTAATTTGCTGGTTTGAGCAAATTCTTTGTCATTTTTTGTCCCCGGCTTCGACCATGGGTATGAAATACAGTGGTCATCAGAACTGTGCGCGCACACACACGTGTGTGTGTTGAGAGTGGTGGTTATACCCATCCCTTACCCAGCTGAAGCTACACTCTCATCTTTGATCTCTTGCTCCTGCTCTCCAGATGTTTATGCATGTCCACCTCATGGATCCTCTGCCTCTCCAGATGTTTATGCATGTCCACCTCATGGAGCATCTGCCTCTCCAGATGTTTATACATGTTCACCTCATGGATCCTCTGCCTCTCCAGATGTTTATGCATGTCCACCTCATGGATCCTCTGCCTCTCCAGATGTTTATGCATGTCCACCTCATAGATCCTCTGCCTCTCCAGATGTTTATGCATGTCCACCTCATAGATCCTCTGCCTCTCCAGATGTTTATACATGTCCACCTCATGGATCCTCTGCCTCTCCAGATGTTTATGCATGGCCACCTCATGAATCATCTGCCTCTCCAGATGTTTATGCATGTCCACCTCATGGATCCTCTGCCTCTCCAGATGTTTATGCATGGCCACCTCATGGATCATCTGCCTCTCCAGATGTTTATACATGTCCACCTCATGGATCCTCTGCCTCTCCAGATGTTTATGCATGGCCACCTCATGGATCATCTGCCTCTCCAGATGTTTATACATGTCCACCTCATAGATTCTCTGCCTCTCCAGATGTTTATGCATGTCCACCTCATGGATCATCTGCCTCTCCAGATGTTTATGCATGTCCACCTCATGGATCATCTGCCTTTCTCCGCCATCTCTCTGACTGCCTGCTGAATCATGCCTGGAGTCAACGGAAGATCGGAACATCTATTAATCTGCCTCAAATCCATTATTCACAAATGACCAAAGATGCAAAATCAAATGGATCACATTAGCATTAATATATGTAGTATAAAATAAAATAAGTATTTTTTACCGTAAACTGAAGTCTCCTGTTTTTTGTTCCTGCATACTTCTCGATGACGCTGTTAAACTTGATTTCCTGGGCCTTTTCTATGCCTCGTGGCTTACGGGGGGACTTCAGTACATCAGCAAGGCACTGTACAATATGCATGTCATTGTCTGAGAATCGATCCTGGAGCTGTTGTGTGAGTGTGTCAAGGGTTCTGTACAGTATCTCACACCTGTAATAGTCGTCTGCCCTCTCAAACGTGGTCTTTGCACCTCCACCCAGTCTTGCAGGTATGCCTTTGCGTGGCACAGTGGGACCAGCAAACCCGTTCTTGTCACATATCTGGCTATGTTTTTTGTGCAAAAGCTTCTTCTCTCATCTCTTGTATAGTCTTCGCTGTAGTCGGAGTCGAGGGTGTGACCTGCGTGGGTGTCACCGGTGGTCCTCCACCACTTCCCCCCTCTTCAGAGCGGGACATACTCCACGCGCGCTTCCAACCATGAGGGCCGTGCGGCCAATATGACGTCATTGCGAGGCCACCGCAGCCGTAAGTGTCGCCAGAATTGTTGCGGAAGCTGACTCGGCTGACTCGGGTTCGGAGCTCTCAGGAAGCTTGTGCCCCGCTATGCCCCATGTCTGTAACAGCCCGGGTCATACACCGTGCGAGCATCGCTCCGCTTACTCTTCTCCCCCCACCTTCTCCCCCACCATTCCCCCCGCCCGCGCCCCGACATCGGGTCACGCCCCGACATCGGGTCACGTCCCAACGATCTTCCCGGCGATTGTCTACGGCCCTGGTACAGGTACTGCGCCATCGTGCTACGCGAGACCGTCGTTATCCAGCAGGACCCCTGCTTGGAAGTGGCTCTGTGCCCCCACCCCATGTTTGCTTTGCACCATTCTGAGGTGCTATGCACTGCAGTTCGCTAGACCCCCACCCGCCTTGCATCCAACATGGATGAGGGTTCCATGGCCACACTTCGGGAGGAAGTCTCCACCCTCCTGACCAAGGGGGCGATACGCCTGGTACCGGAGGTGGAGAAGAGCGCTGGGTTTTACAACCCAAGAATGATGGTTCCATGCGGCCCATCCTGGACCTTCGGCTTCTAAACAAGACGCTGAGGAAGTTGCCCTTCCGAATGCTTACCATGCCAAAAACAATGATCCCCCCTTGGGTCACGATGCGCTAGCGCATGTGTGGCCCAGGTGGCCCAGGTAGAGCCTTTACGTGCCCCCCCCCCCCCCCCTCCCCCTGATCCAGTCCGTCCTGGACAGAGTGAGGGAGCAGGGCCTGCGACTTACCCTGGTGGCTCCGCAGTGGCCGCAGCAGATCTGGTGCGCGGACCTCATCCTGCTGTTGGAAGGACCGCCGTGGCCGCTGCCGTGTCGGGAGGACCGCCTGTCGCAAGCGAAGGGTGAAATACTCCACCCCGCCCCTTCCAGATGGAAGTTGGCGGCCTGGTCGCTGAACGGGAGCGCCTGTTAGCTCAGGGTTTGCCATGAGCGCTAGGGCCACATGCACGCGCTCTCAGTACGCTTACAAGTGGCGAGTCTTTTCCCACTTGTGCGCGGATCGTCACGAGGATGTGGTGTTCAGCCCATCCTCTGTTTCCTGCAGAGCCTGTATGATGCAGGCCAGTCCCCTCAGTCCCTCAAGGTCTATGTGGCTGCCATATCGGCCTATCACATGAGATAGAAGGGAAATCAGTGGGGAGCCTCCTGCTGGTCTCCCGGTTTATGAAGGGCTGCGACCATGGCCGTAACTAGCTATGAGGACGGGGAGGTCCGGACCTCCCCTAATATTTCAGAGATTTTTTTTTTTTTTTTTTTTTTTTTTTTTTTTTAACCTTTATTTAACCAGGTTTGTCCCATTGAGATCAAAGATCTCTTTTACAAGAGATACCTGGCCAAGAAACAGCAGCAACACAAAGTTACAACAAACAAACACATAAACACATACAATTGAAAAACATTAAAATGATCAAATAAAACATTTGCATTTGCCTGTTCTCAAGAGATTTTACCATAGCCTTAAAACCATTTAAGGTTACTAAGCTATTAAGGTTAAGATCAGACTGCAGACTGTTCCATGCAGTGGGTGCAGAGAACCTAAAAGCTTTCTTCCCCAATTCAGTTCGGACTTTGGGAACAGAAAATTGTAGAGTGTCCTGAGAACGAAGATTGTAAATTGTAAATTCATTTTGATATGAATTTGGCCAAAACAGTTTGTGTTTGTTAGTTACAATTGTGTTGACAGGAGAGCTGAGCAGGTGGTGACATGAAAGAGAATATACTGAATAATGACATCACAACAGTATAATCCTAATGTTGATTTAAAATGATATATTACTCTAAATATGGCTAAAAAAGGGGGGGGGGGAAACTAAAAAAAATTCCGGCAGCGCCCTTACGGGCGCCACCGAATCCACCTCCCCTATTTCGGAACCCTGGTTACGGCCCTGGCTGCGACCACTGGTAGAGAATGTCTTCCCCAAATGGGGCTTGGTCACGGTGTTGGAGGGTCTCTCGGGTCCCCCGTTCGAGCCCTTGGAAACTGTGGACCTGAAGTTCCTGTCTTTGAAGACTGCGCTGCTGTTAGCTTTGTCTTCAGGCAAAAGGGTTGGCGACTTGATTGCCTTGTCGGTCCAGCAGTCTTGCTTGATATTTGCTGATGACAAGTGGAGGGTTACGCTTCGGCCCAACCCCGCGTACCAGCCTAAAAATATCAACGCTAGCTTCAGGTCTATGGTTGTAGACCTGACGGCTTTTTGTCCCACTCCTTTCAGCTTGGAGGAGGAGCGACGGTTGAACACGCTTTGCCCGGTGCGGGCGATCCTGGCTTATGTGAGCAGGACACGCATGCTGCGCACCTGTAACCAGTTGCTGGTTTGCTTTGGGCCACAGGCCCTGGGTGGGGCACTGTCCAATGAGCGCTTGTTGCACTGGATAGTGGAGGCCATTGCTTTGGCCTACTCTGCCGTGGGGAAGCCTCTCCCGGAGGTTATTAAGGCCCAGCCTACGCGAGGTGTGGCGACATCCAGGGTGTTGTTGCGTGGTGTGTCAGTGGAAGACGTGTGCGGCTGCCTCATGGTCTACCCACCACACTTTTGTTAGGTTCTATAGCCTTGATGTGGCCAGCACGCCCTTTGCGCATGCTGTTTTGTCAGCTGCCAGGCGGTAGTTCCTTAGTCACTCTTTATGCCTACGGATTGCCATGGGCTGCGGCCATGTGCTCCGTTGCCAGTCTCGGGTAAGTAAAACGCTGGGGTTGTCCTACAACCCAGGTTTTACGATTTACGATTCTCACACATCTAGCCTTGTTGCTTTCTTCGGAACAGCAGATTGCTGAGTGAGGATCCTGGCACATGGCACGGACGTGACGTGGTGGTCACAGGGGCGGAGTGGGTGGCCGTGTCATAGCCAGAAGCCATGGCGCAATGGATGGTTTTATAGGGGTCAATTTTGAGAAAATTGACATTATCCAGTAAGTGCACTGCTGGGAAGCAGCTTGGCATAGTGTGAGAATCCTCGTTCTTACTCGTAAAACCTGGGTTGTAGGACAACCCTGTTTCATTGACTCATGGGCCATTCACTGTACTATGTAAACAGCGGTGCTTTGAGCAGCGCTTTGAGTATGAACACCTCGGCCCAAGCGCAGAGAGCGCTCCCGGTTTGCGGAGCTCCGCCTCGCGCCTCCTTCCTGGAGTATGTCCTAAGCTTTCTTCGTCGTCTGACATGACAACAATGCTGCTGCTGTCGCCGGCTGCTGCTGTGGTGATCGCAATGTTGTTATTGTTCTGCCCTGCAAAGCCAAAAGGGGGTAACTCACCAGAGTGTAGAACTGATAAAAATGATTAATAGTTTATTTATAGTTTTGTTGTTGTCCAGCCAAATGCATTGTGGAGGGAAAACTGGAAATGTGTTAATCATTTGTTTTTTTATGTACATATTTATCGACATAAATGGGTTTTTTTTTAGCTCAAACTTGATATTTGACCCTTATCTGGAAGTTACCTTACTCTGGCTTTGTGTCGTCTGCAAAAAAATAAGCGAAAAGACAGTAACTTCAATTCGAATCTTCACTTGGTTGCTTATCACTATATAAAACCAGTATATATGATAATAATGATAACATAGACATGAAGTCTAATGTTCATGGCACAATTAGGCTTAATATAACATACGTATAAATATAATATAACTAGATTATCAGGCCGCTACGCATCCTTCAAGCCTAGTTTGATGGGACTCTTGTTGGCCCATCTTGTGTCTGTGTGTTGGCGCCTCGAGGGTTAATGTCGTATGAGCTGGCTCCTCGGGGGTTAATGTTGTACGAGCTGGCACCTCTGGGGTTAATTTCATATGAGCGGTGCCTCAAACACAGTACATTAAACAGGGCAACCTGTGGCTTTAACAATAAATGGAAATCAATCATGTTTTTTTTTTAGTTATCATTGTTGTAGGCTTGAAGTGATTATTTTATTCTCCAATTTATGTATTTATTTATGTATTTATTGATATACTTATTTATTTAGGGGCACTTGGCTGAGCTGAGGGTGAACAGAGACATGGAAGCTGTGATTGGACTGTTGATGGTGCTACTTGGAGTCTCTCATGGTGAGCTGTTTCACTATTTGTCACATAAATATATTGATGATTGTATATTGTGTTAATCAGCTGTTTTCTGTTGAACCATTAATCCATAGTGTTGAATCAATATAAATCTGACCAGGTCTAGTAAGAATAGTAGCTTGTCCTGTAAGGCCTAATACAAGTATCCATCTAAATACTCAAGCCTTATCACAATGTTGAAATTATCCAAGGTTAGAGATAGAGCGGGAGACATACATTGAGTTCACACAAAATGTTGATTTGATTTGCTCTAAGTCACACCCACTTCCAGGTTAGGTATATGTACCAAGAGATTTCATCCGCCATTTTCCTCCATAGACATTTTTATTTTATTTATTTATTTATTTCAGGGACAGTGCAACATTAATGAACATTTGCATGTAAATGTGCCGGATTATAGCCTTAGCTAATTTCCATCCGTAGTCCCTCGACAGGTGCGGTACAAAAAAGTTTAAAAAGAAGAAATAGAAAAATTAGTGCATATATAAGGCATACATAACTGACAGGGGTGCAATGTAAGTGACACATACATACACATAGGGTAGAAAGGAGAGGAGACATACATATACACGATGGAGGCATTTAACTTTGCAATTCAAGTGGGCACATGCAGACCTTCAATTCCGGTATGTAATACAAATTAAACAAAAACAGGAAACATTAGGGACATTGACCAAGGTGGACATAGTACTTTCAAGGATATACATATACAAAAACAACACATGAAACAAAAGGGTTTAGATATGCTCGCAGTTTTGATTTGATCTGAGCCATGACTTTAACAGCCCCTTAAAGGTGTGAAAACTGCTACTCTCTCTGACTGACATTGGTAGGCTATTCCATAGTTTGCTACCCCTGTAGGACAAAACATTTTGTCCGACAGAGGACCGTCTCAGAGGTAGTTCACAGTCGCCTCTCGACGAGCTTCGCGTGATGTTCTGGGTAGCTCTCCATGGTTACATGCTGCCACTCCGACGTGCTGCCACTCCGACGTTCTGCCACTCCGAAATATCGGCACTCAGAAAGGGATCATATCTATGTTCCCCGGGTTCTATATTCCCCGTTTTTCACGCCAAACCTAACCTCCCCCCATGCCTAAACCTAACCTCCCCCAGACCCTAACCCAAAACCTAACCTCTCCCACCCCCACGCCTAAACCTAAGGTCGGCATTGCGGCTTCTAAGGTGAACGACCGCCAGTCCGAATAATGGAAGTTAACGTTCGGAGTGGCAGGGCTTCGGAAAGGCAGTCAGTAGCCGCTCTCCATTTGATAAAGCATTCTAAAGGAGGTGGTGCTAGCCCATGAAGGATTTTATAAATCATACAGGCAATTTAATTTTTTTTATAATTGTCAAAGCTGAGGAGCTTGTACTTTAGAAGTATATTGCAATGATGGTAAGATATAGGTTTCTTATCTAAAATTTTCAGGGCCTTTTTATATAGAGACTTGATGGGCTTCAAGGTGGTTACTCCTGTGAAGGACCAGCTCGTAAGGCAGTAGTCTATATGTGCAAAAATCATTGAATGAAGAAAGGTTAGAGCTGCACTGTCAGTCAGAGATGCTCTAATCTGCCTAAAATTGCAGAAATTGAATTTTAGAGTGTTCGATACCTTTTTTATATGACTCTTGAAAGAGAGTGTGGAGTCCAAAGTGAGCCCTAGATACTTAAACTCACCCATAGTTTCTATCTCCACCCCTCCCACAAGGATGTTAAGATGTGGGTTTAAGATGGATTTTTTCGAGAAGACCATAGCCACTGTTTTCTTGGTGTTTAATGCAAGATAAGATTTTTCGAGCTAGACCTGAATTTGAGTCATGGCTACAGAGAGGGTGTTTGAGGCTTCTTCCATGGTTTTGGATGGAGTGAAGATTACTGCGTCATCCGCCTACATTAAAGTGTTCATACTAGGGCATACATCTGGTAAATCATTAATATAAAGTGAAAATAATATAGGTGCAAAAATGGAACCCTGAGGCAGTCCTGTAGTACATTCTATATTATTATAACCTTTATTTAACCAGGTAAAAACAAATTGAGATACGAAATCTCTTTTACAATTGCGACCTGGCCAAGAAGGCAGCAAGTTACAGATCAGATCATACACACATTTACATACAAGATACAAAAACTAATTAAAACAGAGCACAGACTACACCAACACTGCATCAGAAGTAATAGTAAAAAGCATACGAAATAAAATCGTATATTACGATTTACATCCTAAAATCATAGTCATAAAATGATGATAAAAGAAGCATAAAGTGCAGAGGCATATTGTGCACAGAGGAGTCCAAATATTGCTACGAGAGGCATAAAGTGCATAAAGAGACAAAGTGCACAGTGGAAGTTTAAATGTTGCCACAGGAGCAGCTCGAGACAAGAACCTCTGACAACTTGTGTTTAAAACTGGACAACGAAATCAAAGAAACCAACTTAAAACGTGTCTGCAGGTCATTCCAGGACCAGGGACCAAAATAAGACAGGCTTCTTTTGCCAGCCTCAGTCCGTACAGGAGGCACTTTAAAGCGCAACCAGTTGGATCTGAGATTATACGAGGTAGTTATGGACACAAATTTAGAGCATAAGTAAGTTAGAGCATAAGTTAGAGCATAATATAGGGAGATTTAACACCCTTTACCATCACACTCTGTTTTCTATCGGAGAGATAGGATTTCATCCACAAGATGGCAGTCGTGGAGAAGTTGAAGTGGGAAAGTTTAGCTAGAAGGGCTTCATGGTTAACAGTATCGAAAGCTCTTCTGAGGTCTAGAAATACACAAGACACAAAATTATATTTGTCTAAAAAGCACTTTGTCTTTTCCAAAAAAAGTAAGGTGGCAGACTCTGTTGAGTGATGAGAGCGAAAACCAAATTGCATAGGATGCAGGGGCTTGTGACTATTATTTAAATGATTAATTAATTGATTAGTTATAAATTTTTCTATTACTTTGGAAAATATGGGTAGTATACTAATGGGTCTATCATTTTTGGGGTCCGTTTTATGGCCAGATTTGTGTATGGGGCTTACTATGGCTAGCTTCCAAGCTGCCGGAAAGACAGAGTGCTTAATAGACAAATTGATCAAATGCGTAATAGGGCAAATCAGGTTATCTCCATGTCTTTTCAAAAAGCTACAGTCGAGACCATAGTCATCTCTAGCTTTAGAGTTATTCAAGTTGCCAATAATTTTGGCTGTTTCAGCTTCAGTGATCTCTTTAAAGGAAAAAATAGGATGTGTATAATTTATCGGACAATAGGAGTCGTGAGTAGAGGGGGGGAAACGCTGAGCTATCTCCTGAATAGACTTTACGAAGAAGGAGTTCATCTCTGTCGCAACGGTGACAGGGTTGCCAACCAGTTGGCCGTTTACAATTAATTCAAGGTCGTTTGTGTTCTTTTTATTTAGTCTACCAGTTAGTTTATTTATATTTTGCCAGACTTTCTTCCCATTCCCTCTAGCATTTGAGATCAGGGTCATAAAGAAGTTGGCTTTCAGCTTCCGCATTGTTTGTGTAACCTTGTTTCTCATTGAGGTGAAATTTTGCCTGTCTATTATTCATCCAGATTGTAAAGATTTTTTCAGGAGTAGATCTCTGGTTTTCATTAGTTTTAGGCAGTCACTATTGATCCATGGCAGGTTGTCTTTCCTTCTTCTCTGGCTCCCTCTAATGGAGAAGGTATCAATAATTTCCTTGCCTTTTGCTATGAGATGATTTGCATTGATATTTACATCATCACAAGACAATAGATCAGCCCAGAATTTTTCGTCTTATCTATTGTAATGTCTCACACCAAAACATAAACATTTTCGTATTTAAAATGTTTTTTGTGTGTGTGGTCTGAATGAAATCTTCTATGGTCTCTCCTGATTCTGAATATAGCTGAATTGCATTGTTTGACCAAGTAAAACTATTTTATAAACATTTTACAAAATGTATATGGAAAAATAAATGGCGGATGAAATCTCTTGGTGTGCATGCTGAAGGAGGAAGTGACGTCGACTTTGGCTATCTATACTGACATTGCTGTAAGGGGGTTTCTGAGCAATTTCCAGAATTTCCACCCAATTGCCAAAAAATTCAATTCTTACAGAAATCTCCAAATTATTATAATTTTTACTACCAAATCACAGCATGAATTTTTCTGTGGTGTTCCTCAAGGTCTTGTCTCCTAATGTTGTATTTTGGAGAGATGATTGAGCATCTCACTACTATAATAAGGCGGCCAACAATAAAGAATGGTTAAATCAGGGTGTCCCGGTGGCTCACCTGGTAGAACGTGTACCACAAAGGCTTAGTCCTTCGTGCTGCCGACCTGAGTTCAAATCTGACCTGTGGTCCTTTGATGCATGTCATGCCCTCTCTCTCTCCCCAACTTTCCTGTCTGCTTATACTGTCCTATCAATAAAGCCAAAAATGGCCCAAAAAATCTAAAAAGGTTAAATCTTATGTGTAACAAATGGTATCAACCCCAAAATTGCTGCAACAAGATATGAGGGGCCCTATCTTCGTACAGGCGAAGGCCCTATTAGCGCTTGCGCACCTGTTTGCGCGTGCCTTAAAGCAGGGAAGATTGCAGTCCGCTGTCCAGGTGTTATGCCGAGTTTTGCACCCCAGCGCCAGCAGCATCCCCACCTCACGGGAGCATATTGTAATGATTTATACAGAAATGTAACTGTTTAAAAGTGATATAATTGTCTGGTAGACGTGACCTCTGCGCCCCAAAATGCCTGCGCAAACGGGATTTGGGCGGTCTTAACTATCAGAATTATTCACGGGTGTGGCCAGGCAATGCTGGGCATTACGTCAATCAAAACCAATCAGATTCCCATCTCGCAATGGCTGTTTGCGCGAGGCATGCAATATGCTGTAATTCTCTCCATGCGTAATAGTGTACTCACTCGTGCGAGGACAGAGAGAGCTTATTGACAGATCGTCTGTGGTGCCAACGACCCTCCGGGTTATGAAGGTAAATAGCCTATGTCCATTATCCAACAAGTTTTCTCAATTCATTTCCCTCTTTGCGATATGATAAAAGTTTCTCAGTGAGTTATAGTTGATTGCCTCACTGAATTATCTGCTAATACCCAATTTTAGCAGTATAATTTGATGTACTGGCGTGGCAAGGCTGTGCGTAATGACATATCCAAAAGGAATTTTACTTTGCACTGCGCTGCGCTGCACAGAGATTATGGTGCGCTCCCAGCGCAGCGAGGTATTTGCGCGTAAGAGGTCCTTTTCAAAGCGCATTAATTGGAGCTATTGACGATAGGATAATGCCATCTATCCCCACATTTTAGAGCTGAAACGCCTGCTTTGGCATGTGGCACGCCTATGCCCAGTACAATTGTAACAGGCATGCGCTTGCGCCCGCCCTTAATTTGCATTGCGCACGGCGTTAAACGAGTGCAAACGCTTAATTAGCGCTTTTGGGAAGATAGGGCCCGTGATGTCTGATGTATGACGTGGTGCATACTAATGGTAAGCCCTTAAACACTCAACTTTCAACATTTGAATAGATATACGCCTAACCAAAACACTATAGCCTATATGTTTATTACAGATTTATGACTACAAAAACTAAGCTGCATCTCAAATTAGGTCATTAGGTTAACACTTCACTTGTATGTGGCATATACTGTAGAGCTGTAGATCCCCTGCCCCGCTAAAAAGACAAAAAATGTGTCTGGTCAACACATTCTGACTCCCAAATGGTCAAAAACTAACTTTTGTTCAGGAACCCTTTCTATCACTTTATAACGGAGTTCACCCTCCGCTCCAGAGTGGCTACTGGCCCAGTTCGGCCCGGTAGCGTCTCGCGAGTGCCAGGGCTCGACCCTCCGGTTTAAGCAAACAAAACATTTGGTTGGGTTTAGGGTTATGGTTTGGGTCGGGATTCGAATCAGGTCTCATGATGAGAAAGTTGCACGTCAGGGTCCCTACGGGTCCGCCACTCCCACCCCTTCTACCTAGTGTGACTTTGACCTAATTAAACCTCAACTTAATGGCGGCCTCTAGTGGTCGCCTTGACCACATCGTTGATATCTGATGAGACAAGGTCATGTGACTAACGTATCCCCCCTCCCGTTGTCTGCTCCTCACAACAATATGCCCCTATACATATTGATATTGATTGTGAAACTTACTTTTTGTCTCTCATCTGTAGGTGTGGAAACCTCCTGTGATGCCAGACAGGATGGAGCTCAATGTTTCGGAGCTCTGGGGGGAACTGTGGTTCTCCAACTGATCAAAGACAATGAGATGCCCTCAATATTGTATCGATACAAGTGGATAAAGAACAATACTATGAAAATGCTTGATGTGAAAGATAATAAGGTTATGCATAATGAGTTAGAAAAAAGATCCTCCTTTACTCTCAGTAATGGAACTTTTAGGATAAGTAACATCATCTCGACTGACAGTGCTGAATATACCCTTTCGATCTATAAAGATGGAAACAAAATTGCACACCGAAAACTACAACTGTCCATTCAAGGTATGTTTTTACTTTAAGGGCTCTATCGTCGCAAAGGCAGTAATTTTGCGTTAGTGCCCGTTTTGCACTGGAATAGCACCGTGCAAAGCCCTAATTGTGGGTGTGTCGGCCCGCTGCGCTTGGCGTCATCTCGTACAAACCTCCATATAGGCGTATTTATGCCCAAAATAATATTCACAAGTGTGAGATCATGTCCACTCCCCTTAAAAGCCACAGTCACGTCTGTGACAGCAGCTTTCTTCTCGCGTGCACAAGCAGCGGGACAGAGTGAGAGAGAGAAAAGAGAGATGGGGAGAGAGAGAGATGTGAGGCTGTCATGCATAGAAAATCAAATAAAACGTGCTCATGCCCACCTGTCAATCACCTGTCTATCATTGCCATTTCACACGCTGAAGAAGGGCTGCTGCCCGGAACATCTGTGTGGCAATAAAAGTATTCAACTTGGAGTGCTGTCCTCCTTTCTTGATGGCTGTTATGTAGAGTTCTCAACGGTCCTAAAAAATCTAATCCGACCCAACCCAACCCGCTTGAGACGCGGACCGAGGTCAACTAGGTCTAGTTATGGCTCATTTCCACCACATATAACAGCACAGTACAGCTCTACTCGACCTGGTCTTACTCGTCTCTACTTGATATAGACTCTGTTTCCATAGCAAGTTTACTCACCTCCGCCCACACCTGGTCGTCATAGCGACCGCATATCTGTCCTCCTCCGCTCATAGGAGGCTATAACGTATAACGTTAAAATTAAATCCATACACGGAACTTTTAAACTGTTTATGAAATACTGGTGCCTCTAAATGACCTACAGTGTACATGGCATGGGCAAATGTGACAATCGGCCAGGAGAATGGATATCACTTTGTTGTTACTCAAACTCACATGCATGCACTGCGCGGGGGACAGAAGTTATGCTACGGGGAGAAGGGAAGCCACACCTGCGGCAACTCACCAGGCAAGACCGCGGCTTTGCTAAACCCCCGCCTCCAGCCTAGCGGAGCCGACGTAGCACACAACTACAAAGGGCTTCCCGAGGAGCGGACTTTTTTGCTCTCAAAACAATTGAAAACCACCGTCATGTTAAGCTGAGCAAGGAGATCGATTTTATTTCACCAGAGCCGAAGGCAGCAACACAAAAGACTGATGGAAATAATAATAATAATAATAATAATAATAATAAACTTTATTTATATAGCACAATTCAAACATAAGATGCCATTCAAAGTGCTTTACAGAAAGATAAAACAGTTGGATAAAGATAAAACAGTAAAATAAACAGTTAAAAAAATGAGAACAAATGGGGCCCAGGATAGATATAATAAAACAAGATACAGATTAAAATAAAAAGAAGATAAATGTTAAGAGAATGCCCTTGTAAAAAGATAGCTCTTAAGTTTTTTTTAAAAGCATTAGTGGAAGAGGAGTTCTGCAACTCTAGGGGAAGGGTTTAGGGGCATAAGAGCTAAAAGCGGACTCTCCGTATCTTTTTGTTCTAGACCGCGGAATGTGAAGTTGTGACAACTCTGAGGACCTACGGGCTCTGACAGGAGCGTAAACTGATAAAAGGTCATTAAGATACGGGGGGGCAAGTCCATGTAAAACTTTAAAAACCACTAAGAGCACCTTAAAATCGATTCTAAAATCAACCGGTAGCCAGTGGAGAGACTTTAAAACAGGAGTTATGTGGTCAAATTTCTTAGTGTTTGTCAGCACTCTGGCAGCTGCATTTTGAACCAGTTTCAGCTTATTAATGACTTTTTTTGAAACACCGGTGAGAAGTCCATTGCAGTAGTCTAGACGACTGGAAACAAATGTATGAATTTGTCTCTCGGCATCTTCATGAGAGAGGAAAGGTTTGACTTTGGCAATGTTCTTAAGGTGGTAGAAAGCAGTTTTTGTTACATTTCGTATATGGGCATCAAAATTTAATTCTGTGTCAAATATGACACCCAGGTTCCTGGCCTGGGAGGTGACATGAAGCCCTCTGCTTTTTAAGTGGGTAACAATGGTTTCCCTTTTTTTCTTGTCACCAATTACCAGGATTTCAGTCTTGTCCTGATTGAGTTGCAGGAAATTATGGCTCATCCACTGATTAATTTCGGAGATGCAGTTCAGGAGGTTGTCGATGGGTATAAGGTTGGGGGGGTGACGGATAAATAAATCTGCGTGTCGTCAGCATAGCAGTGAAAGTCAATGTTAAATTTTCTAATAATGGCACCTAAAGGAAGGAGATACAGATTGAAGAGGATAGGACCCAGGATGGATCCCTGGGGCACACCACAGGGACTTTGAACTCCCATTGAGGAAAATTAATTTATATAGACTGAGTATTCACGGCCACAGAGATAGGTTCTGAACCAGTTCAGGGTAGTGGGTGAGAGACCAACCCATGAACTGAGCCTAGAGAGAAGGATCTGATGATCAATCGTATCAAAGGCGGCAGAGAGGTCTAACAGGACTAGGATAGAGAGGTTGCCTTTATCAAGGTTAACTCTGATGTAATTTACCACTTTTATCAGGGCAGTCTCAGTACTGTGCATGGCACGGAAGCCAGACTGGAATTCATCAAGGATGGAGAATGTGGAGAGATAATCCGATAGTTGCCAGAAAACGAGCTTTTCGATGATTTTACCTAAGAACATAAGGTTAGAGATAGGCCTGTAGTTGTTGGGAATAGAAGGGTCTAGGGTGCTCTTTTTAAGAAGGGGCTTGACTATGGCGCTTTTAAAGGTGGAAGGAAAAATGCCCGTTTGAAGGGAGTGGTTGATTAGAGTTAATAATTCACCAGAAAAACATGTAAAAACATTTTTAAAGAAGCAAGTCGGGATTGGATCAAGAGCACAGGTAGATGATTTAAGACTGTTGATTGCTTTGTTTAATAGCATTTCATCTATAAGGTTAAAAGAACTAAAAGAGCTTGTCGGAGGAGAGACAGGGAGGATTTCTGCAAGGTCACCAGTACGATTTGTGGAAATAGCAGTCCTTATATTTGTTATCTTGTCTCAAAAAACAGGGCGAATTCATTACATTTGGCTGTAGAAAGCAGATCGGGCTGTGTTGAAAGTGGGGGGTTTATTATTCGGTCAACAGTTGAGAATAAGATACGGGGGTTGTTTTTATTTTTGGCAATTATATCAGAGAAGTAAGCTTGCCTAGCAACTTTGATGCATTGGTTATAATTTAAAATATTTTCCTTTGAGAAAGAAGGAACTCCCGCACACTGTCTCCAAATGCAAATAAAAGTTTAATAAGTCAATAGAAGAATAACGTTTCGGTCATCACGACCTTCATCAGATTCATTTTTGTACAGATTCAAAATGAATCTGATGAAGGTCGTGATGACCGAAACGTTATTCTTCTATTGACTTATTAAACTTTTATTTGCATTTGGAGACAGTGTGCGGGAGTTCCTTCTTTCTCACTGTGTCGGGTTTTGCCCTTCCCCGACGCACCTGTCGCGTAGGTGTGCGAAAGCCTTTTCCCCTCAAAATATTTTCCTTTAAAAGATTGAAATGGACTTGCAGTTTTGTTTTCCTCCATTTACGTTCTGCCCTTCGACACACTCTTTTAAAAGCAGCTGTTTCACTGTTTTTCCAGGGGGCCCTGGGTTTACTAGTAACTTTCTTGACTTTGAGAGGAGCTACGTGGTCCATGCTTTCTCTTAGTCTTTTGCAAAAACAATCAACCGGGTCATCACAGGTAGGATGGAGGCAAGTAGAGCTACTTTGAAAGACAGACATAAAAAGTTCAGGTGTATCAGAATCAATCTGCCGTTTCTTAAAAGTGCATTCAGTGACATTAACCTCATTACAAGCTAAAACAGTAAAAAATATACAGAAATGGTCAGAGATAGTAAAATCAGTAACAGCTGTAATATCAATGGAAACTCCCCGAGTTCTAATAAGATCGAGGGTGTGACCATGTTTGTGAGTGGGTTGATTAAGGTGCTGAGTGAAATCCAGGGAAATCAATAAATTAATAAAATCCAACGTTTTGACATCTGTGGTGTTATCAATATGCAAATTAAAATCACCCACCACAGCAACATCATTGTGATTGGCATAAATGATAGACAGTAGTTCCGAAAATTCATCTAAAAAGTTTGAATTGTGTTTGGGCGGCCTATAGATTGTAACCACAACAATATTATGTTTGCACTTTAAAAGGACTGCATGATATTCAAATGATGTGAAATGGCCAAAAGTTAATTCTTTATGTTTTAATGAGGAGGAGAGGATGCTGGCCGTGCCTCCCCCTCTCAGGCCATTTCTGGTTGAGTAGGCTGAGCTGAAATTTGGAGGGGTGGCCTCATTAAGCACAGCCTGGCCATCCATCGCCAACCAGGTTTCTGTTAAAAACAAACAATCCAGTTTTCTGTCCTGGATGAGGTCATTTATAATAAAAGATTTATTTGTTAAAGACCGTACATTCCAGAGTGCCATTTTAAGTTTAGTTTGGGTGTTGGGGATTCTAATTGAAGGGGCTAGGCAGTGTGTTGACAGCTTCAGTGGGACAGTAAGAAGATTATTCAGTTTCACACCAGATTGTTGCCTTTTTACACTTCTGTATGTGATTAGGACAGGAATACTCTGCTGGTCACAATCAAACTGAGTAAGTGGGCTTTGTAATGGACGGTTGACAAAAGGCATGCTGGTAATAATCTCTAGAGAACAAGTTAATGGCTCTGTCCAGTAGGGGGGGCTAGCGGGCGAGACAGTTCCTTGAGGAGACGGAGAAGTGCGTGACGTAGACAGTGGCACCGGTGTGGAGGGTAGTGGTCAATTATGGGATGAGTGGACTGCGTATTGCAGGTTAGCCGCTAGCATGCTGCTGCCAAGCTTGTTTAGGTGAAGACCATCACGTGCGAATAGAGAGGAACGGTCCCAGAAGGTATCGAAGTTGTGGATATAGTGAATGTAGTGGAAACTACACTCCGCCTGCAGCCAGGTGTGAAGGCTGAGAATCCGGCTGAACCGAGATTCAGAGCGGCCCAGCGTGGGAATTGGACCGGAAAGGAAGATGGATTTTCCACAACAGTTTAGTAGAGCAAAGAGGCGGAAAAAGTGGGCCCTCGTCAACAGCGATTGCTGGAGGACAGTGTCATTTGTGCCAACATGGATTATTATTTTTGTGACGGACGAGGGGAGAGCGGCTATCAGACCGGGGAGCTTTTCGAGGATAGTGATGGTTGTGGCTCCAGGAAAACAGTGTGTGATCGCATTTACAAAGCGAATGTTTCACACAATGGAATCGCCGACTAACAGTGTGGATGGAGGGACAAGTGGGGGCAGAGTGGATGGGCGAGAGTGTACTTGGGGGGAGGGGGACTCGGCGGACAGGGTGGGGGCTGCCGAGCGAGCGGCTGGAGAGAGGCTGTTTGATGGACGTGGGGTAAACTGTATGCGGCCAGGCAATCTTCCTCGGGGGGAGCTTGGATAACGCCGAGGGGCGTATGGGCTGCGGCAGAGGTCCATCAGAGGTCGGGACCGGGTGAGGAAGATGGGGAGCAGGGAGTGGCGGAAAGTCCTGCTCGTCTAGGACCGAAAACATGTTGGAAGTTGAAAGTTGCACTGGAGGGGGACGTGAAATAACAGAAGAGAAGGTAAGCCCCACTAAACTGGTATCCAGCATTGACAGTAGATACAGTAAACACGATTCTGCCTGACCGATCAGTCGTCTGCAGTGTTTTCACGTCACCGTATGGTACCGGGTCCACAGCGCTGGAACCTCAACAAAGCAGGGACCAAAACTAGCATGACTCAACCCCGACTCAACCCGGGCTGTCCACGTATTTGATCGGTGGAATGAGACAAAAAAGCGAGACGAGCTGGGCGGAGCCGTGCTGATACCAGCGGTGGAAATGGGCCATTAGACTTAGATTTAGTTAGAGTTAGATTTAATACGATCTGGTGTTTACATGCGCCCAGGGCATGCACTGATATAATTGAACAGCTGTGCCACATGCGCAAAAGTGATGAATACAACTTGACAGGTCTGCAAAGTGCAAACTCTCACATTGGCTGTGAGACTCAAGCAATTGACACTTCTCACATAGGCCTACTTCTCACACACTTCTTCAAGTAGGCTACATTTTCTCGCAGTAAAAAATAAATTCATACTGTAATCATACCGGTCGCCTAAAGCGTGAATTATGCCAGACATGGCATGTCACACGGAAATGAGACACAGAATGAGAAAACTTTTGGCGCTTAGCCTACTCTAGTGGTGTAGTCTCGTTTTTTGTAGTGGTTATACTGTAAATTTCAGCTTGGAGTGAGATGTTTTCATGCGGGGGGGGGGGGGGGGGGTATGAGGGGGTTCCAGCGGATCCCCAATCATCTTCAAAATCATCTTCCCCTGCAGTTTTTGACTTATTTACTGCAGTTATCTACCAAGTATTTGCTAAACAAACTCTCTGAATTGAAAATTATGTCACAAAACTATATTGTTAAGTACCCTTGCACATTTTGTGTATACTAAAATCCGAGAGCTTTCCTATTGGGTATACTGCGTATACCTGCGTATCACGTAGACTACACCACTGGCGAGATTTCAGCCCAGGGGCGGACCTACTCATGATATCACTTATAAGATTGGTGATGTCACTCAAGCAATCAATGATGGTGTTATCAGTGAGTGATCTCATCAGTGATGATGTCACCAGATGATGTCATCATTGCTCGATTAGTTATGTAATTATGGCAATTACCTCATTAAAAATCTGGCTCTGTCAGTGCTCTTTACACTTCCTGAAAGTTTCAGCCTGGATCACAGGTAAAATGGCATACTGTAGCTGTGGCCGAACACAATTCTGCTCACTCACTCACTCACTCACTCACTCACTCACTCACTCACTCACTCACTCACTCACTCACACACTCACTCACTCACTCACTCACTCAATTGCTCATTCTTATTATGTGAGTGAATGAGTGAGCAGAATTTTGTTCGGCCACAGCTATGTCATTTTATGTGAGATCGGGCTGAGACTTTCGGGAAGTGTAGGGTGACCTAACGGAGCCTGATTTTTTAATTAGGTAATTGTCCAAATTACCTAATGAAGTGATGTCACTCGAGCAATAATGACATCATCTGGTGACATCACTCACTCAATGCATAGCTGTGACTGAGCACAATGCTGCTCACTCACAGACAGACAGACACTTCACATTATTATTGTATGATTGCATAAGCTGATTCTGGGAAAATATAAACTGATATGAGTCTATTCCCTCAGCCCGTGTGTCATCCCCCCTGCTGCTCTCTGACTGTCTGCCCGATGGGAGAATGAGGCTGTCCTGCTCCTGTGAGGGGGACAGTCCTCACTACAGCTGGACTCTGGATGGACGGACACTGACAGACACCCACATCCTCTCTGGAGAACCTGAGAACCACATCACTCTGATACCAGGACTGTCAGGACAGTTTGTCTGCTCGGTCAACAATAAGATCAGCAGAGCCACTGCAAGCAAGACCATATCAGCCTGTATCAGCTCAGGTGAGCCAGAACGTAACATATCAGCCTGTGAAGAAGGTGAGTCAGAACGTAATGAACAATTTGACCCATTTTTGACCTTCAAATCCAAGATAGCTGTCAATTATCAAAATTGTTGTACAACCTTCATATTAGGCTCTAATGAAAGTTCTGCTCATGCAAAGGTGAGTTATAAACAGAAAAACAACATGTAAGTACACAGAGGTCATCTCAGCGGTCAAAAAGGCCAATGTTTGTGGTTCATCATGAGAAACAAACCTTTGCTCGCTATGGTCAGTAATTGCTCTCTATGGTCAGACATTTGGGAATTACTCACAAAGTGAGGGTCTGGCATCTCCCCTAGGGACAAGATGAGAAGAGAAGCTCAGTCATCCATGAGGGACTTGGAGTAGAGCTCCTGCTCCTTCACGTAGAAAAGAGCTGAGTTGAGGTGAGGTGTTTCGGGCATCTGGTAAGATTGCCACCTGGGCGCCTCCCTAGCAGAGCATGTGAGCAGAGTGGAGCGGTGATAATTACCGCTCCTCGCTCATGGAGCGGCCCTTTCCACCCACTCCATCGCTCACGGCTGCTCCGCTCCAGACCGCTCCCCGCTCCATACAGATTTCACCCGCTCCCACTCACCGCTCCGTTCCACTCAAAAAAATAAACAATATAAAAGGCCAGGGCGTTTTAATTTGCGTTTAAATGCCTGGGCAATGGGCATTGCTCACTCACTACAAATAACATGAGCTCAGAGTCGGCTGCATGTTCGTTGTTGCCCCCGGCCGCAGCCCTTAAAGGAGAATTTCGTTTTTTTTTAACCTGGAGCCCTCTCCTCACATTAATTATTATCTGACGACTCACCCAGTGTTCTCCGCAGCGATTTGGACCGTCGTAGGCTTGTTGTGATCGAAATAGTACTCCAAGCCAGTCCTTGAATGCGCTCCGTTGGGCTACATGGCAGCGTGCTCTTCCTCCATGTAAATAGACAGTTTTCTTCCCGTGTTCGACCCATATCGTCATTATATATAAAGAAACATCAGACTGCCAATCTCCCCCGGGCTATTTCCAGCGGTATTTCCAGGGATCCCATTTCCTCCTGTCGGGTCAGTGTCACCAACTCTCGTCAAGGCCCGCGAGACTTTCCTGTCGGCTGGCCTGTGGGCCATACAGTCTATGCTGTGGACTGACTTGACGAGAGTTGGTGACACTGACCCAAAATGAGGAAATGGGATCCTTGTAAATACCGCTAGAAATAGCCCAGGGGAGATTGGCAGTCTGATGTTTCTTTATATATATAGAATGACGATATGGGTCGAAAACGGGAAGAAAACTGTCTATGTAAATGGAGGAACAGCACGCTGCCATGTGGCCCCGACGGAGCTCAATTCTAGGACTGGCATGGACACTATTGATCTCCAAACAACGCGTAGGAGGCACAAAAACGCTGCGGAGAACACTGGGTGAGTCGTCAGATAATAATTAATGTGAGGAGAGGGCTCCAGGTTAAAAAAATACGAAATTCTCCTTTAAAGCAAATAGCCTAATATAGTCCATGGGCCAAAGCCCAAAATTTCACTTATCGGTATCACTCAAGGTGGCAAAATCTAGTCACATTTTTTGAAAAGGTACATGTCCATAGATGATATTTTGGTATGATAACCTTTGCTAAGTGGTAGCTTTGTCACAGTTATCAGCACATGAAGTTAACCACCCCCTACAATAAATTGGTATCTAGGCGCTGGTGCATATCCTACTTTAGGCTCATTTTCAGGACCTTTACTCATGTTTTATGAAGGCATGTTTGGTCTAGTTTTAAAGGGTAGACTCATAGGTTCATTTAAGCACAGTTGTGAGTCTGTCTAATAAACACATTGATGGGCTCTTCAAAGTGTCAACAACATTCGTTTTTCCACCATTTCTGCCTAAACTATAGTCTTTATTTGAGCATTATGACATGTAGGAACATCACTGACACAAATAACAAAACCTGAAATACTCACAGGACTGTAACAATTCAGGAAATGTATAATCTTCCCATATTATCCCACCATGAAGGCTGATTGTGGGCCTTAAAGCAGAAGATGGGCCCGGGCCAGAATTTTCACAAATTGGTGCACCCAACTTGGTAAATTCTAGTTTTGTATTTTGAAAAGGTCTGTACCTTTAGATGATATTTCAACTTGATAAACCTTCCCAAGTGGTATCTTAGTCACAGTTAAGCCTCAATGACACCAAACGTTGATCCAAAGAAAGAGACAATCTTGTCACTTTATTTGAACAGAACACCACTATCACAAATATAATATTAAACAGTCTATTTTTTTTCTTCTTCTTTTTTCATTTTTTTTTTATCCCCCATTAGTGGAAATTTTTAATTTATTTATCCTGGTTGGTACTCCACCCTCTGCCGATCTGGGGAGAGCTGAAACTGGCTCCATGCTTCCTCCGAGACATGGGCAGTGTAGCCAGCCGCTTCTTTTCACCTGACAGGGGAAGCTTCACCGGTAGGACATAGCACATGGGATGATCACGCTATTCCAATGAGTTCCCCTCCCTCCGAACAGGCGCCCCGAACGACCAGAGGAGGCACCACTTCAGTGACCAGGATATTGCATGTTTTGGTGAGGGGTTCCTATATGAAGGAAACCCCCAGGGGGCATGGGAAGAACATGCAAACTCCACACAGAAAGGCCCTTTTGACGACCCCACCCGGGCGGTGGGCACTCGAGGACATTTAATAATAATAATAATAATAATACTACACAAGTTTTATATAGCGCTTTTCTGGGGAACTCAAAGACGCTTTACAATACATAGAAACAGTAATACAGTAAACAAACTAAATAACAAGAACAAATACAGATACAAAACAAATACAAATCAATAGATTGCAGAGATGGAATGGTGATTAGAGGTAAACGTCAGATATTGTAGGCTGTTTTGAAGAGGTGGGATTTGAGTTGGGTTTTGAAGGAGGTGAGTGAGTCGGAGTTTCTAATATTGAGGGGCAGAGAGTTCCAGAGGGTTGGGGCAGCGATGGCAAAGGCTCTGTCCCCCGTGGTGCGGTGCTTGGTTTTGGTGATGGGGGTGAGGAGGTTGGCATCAGCAGAGCGGAGACGGCGGGTGGGGGAGTGGCGCTGGAGGAGATGTTAGGTAAGAGGGGGCCAGATTATTGAGGGCTTTGTAGGTGATGAGGAGGATTTTGAAGTGGATGCGGTGCTGAATGGGGAGCCAGTGGAGATGTTGGAGGATGGGTGTGATGTGTTCTCTGGAGCGGGAGTGGGTGAGTAATCGGGTAGCTGAGTTTTGGACATATTGCAGTTTACGGAGAACAGTGGAAGGGAGGCCATAGAGGATGCTGTTGCAGTAATCTAGTCTGGAGGTGATGAAGGCGTGGATGAGTATTTTGGCGGCTGAGGGGGAGAGAGTGGGGCAGTCGTGCAATGTTTCGGAGGTGAAAGAAGGATGTTTTGGTGATGTTGTTGATGTGTGACTTGAAGGAGAGGGTGGGATCCAAGATGACACCGAGATTTCTGACCAGAGGGGACGGTATCAATGCAGAGTGAGAAGTTCTGGGAGGAGGGGAGGAGGGATTTTGGGCCGAAGATCATGATTTCTGATTTATTGCAGTTGAGTTTGAGGAAGTTGTTGGTCATCCAGGTTTTTATTTCAGTGAGACAGTCAGTGAGGGTGGCGAGAATGGTGCAGAACAGCAGGTAGCTAAGATTTTTGGCATTACATACACTGGATGACGGTGCATACGTCCTGCAGACAAATGATTCCATATTGGAAAGATTATGGTAGACCAGACAATTGAGGAGACCATAAACAAGGACAATCAGACTGCTGGAGGAACCAAGGGTTTCAGCTTGAAAACTGGTGCAGTCACTTCAGACAGAAGTCAGTATCTGAGGCAGCTCAGGAACATGAGAGGCAACAAGTCCACAGTTTCAGTCAGCACGATCTACAGAAGCCTAGAATAGAGAAGGATAGGGCAGATGTGAATGCCTTTGTAGAGCAAAGCTGGGTAAACCCTCTAGGTCCAGATCAGTCTAATATCATCAGTCTTTCCACAGGAATTGCTGTGTCACCAAGTCAAGTCAGTCAAGTCAAGTTTATTTGTATAGCCCAAATTCACAAGCATGTCTCAGAGGACTTCACATAAAATATGTCTAGCTAATTCTAGCTGACACAACAGTAGCAATTACAGTAGTAATAATAACACATTGAACAATCATATGATAGAGAAAGAGTAACCAGCAACCGAGTTCCATGACAAAGTGGGGGGGGGGAAGAATCTGAAGACATTCTCAGGCATCACAAAAAGAGATAGAGGAAACCAAACACAAAACAAGGAGCTGGTCTTGAAAGCAGATAGAAATATTTTTGGGCATATGATAATTGCTTCGCAAAGTAAAGATCTGCACATTGAAGATGTCCTGGCTCATGGTCCACTGCCTTGGTCACTTTCAATCCAGATGTCTCATTGCGGAAAACTAACAAAGCCGCTGCACTCGCTAGCGAGTTAGAGAAATCAACATTAGCAGTTGAAGATATTGGAGACCACTCATGCTGAAAGATGATGGCAAGACTTTTGGAGAGATTGCTGGTTCTGTGTTGAACCTAGCATTGCATGAAGGAGAAAGAGTAACAGTTACTCTTTCTCTCTCTTTCAGTTACTCAGTAACTGAATAGATGTGGTGTTTGATGTGTACTGGAAAACATAAATCAAGAATGCCGATAGATGCAGTTGTGGTTCAGCAAGTAGTAGCACTCAATGGAAGAACATTGCCCCAGGACACAATGTCGTGCAGTGGAGAAAGCTTTTAAGTAATCCAGACAGCAAAACTGCCTTGATAACATTCATCGTGGACCAGTGAAAGCTGCCACAGAACAGGGGTAAAGCTTCAGGACAAGCAGCTATTTGCAACCTGTGGAGAGACATGCTATTGTCTCAACAAAAAAGATTGTAATGTTGTTGAAGAGCTAAAGTCTTCCCATGAGGAGGCGGATACCTGTATGCTCCCCCTGGATGTAGAAGTTGCCGTGACCCTGGATGACTATGATGATAATGATGATGGTGAATAAAACAGAATATGAATACTGTTTAATATTATATGTGTGATAGTGGTGATGATAAAGATCATTGGTTAAATAAATGATTGAAAGTTAAAATTCTTGATTTCTTTCTATCACATGTTCTGTTCAAATAAAGTGACACGATTGTCTCTTTCTTTGGATCAACGTTTGGTGTCATTGTGGGTTAACTGTGACTAATATACCACTTGGGAAGGTTTATCAAGTTGAAATATCATCTAAAGGGGGGTCATCCCTATGTTCCCCGGGTCCTATGTTCCCCGGGTCCTATGTTCCCCGTTTTTGTGTGACCGGAGAACATAGAACCCCGCTATGTTCCCTGGGAGAGGTTAGGTTTTGGGTTAGGGTCTGGGGGAGGTTAGGTTTAGGCGTGGGGGGTGGGAGAGGTTAGGTTTTGGGTTAGGGTCTGGGGGAGGTTAGGTTTAGGGTTAGTGAAAAACGGGGAACATAGGACCCGGGGAACATAGGTACGCTCCCTCTAAAGGTACAGACCTTTTCAAAATACAAAACTAGAATTTGCCAACTTGGGTGGTACCAATTAGTGAAAATCTTCTATTTTAAGGCCCACAATCAGCCTTCATGGTGGGATAATATGGGAAGATTATACATTTCCTGAATTGTTACAGTCCTGTGAGTATTTCAGGTTTTGTTATTTGTGTCAGTGATGTTCCTACGTGTCATATTGCTCAAATAAAGACTATAGTTTAGGCAGAAATGGTGGAAAAACGAATGTTGTTGACACTTTGAAGAGCCCATGTGACCTCTCTGTTTATTAGACAGACTCACAACTGGGCTTAAATGAACCTATGAGTCTACCCTTTAAAATTAGACCAAACATGCCTTCATAAAACATGAGTAAAGGTCCTGAAAATGAGCCTAATTAGGATATGCACCAGCGCCTAGATACCAATTTATTATAGGGGGTGGTTAACTTCATGTGCTGATAACTGTGACAAAGCTACCACTTAGCAAAGGTTATCATACCAAAATATCATCTATGGACATGTACCTTTTCAAAAAATGTGACTAGATTTTGCCACCTTGAGTGATACCGATATCTGGTCTGGCCCATGGACTAATAGCGTATATGTGTCTTTATGTGCGCCAAGGGGAAAATGACGAATGCTGACAGATTTATTTTTTTGCGGAATCAATTTATATAGATTAATAGAAACTAATTTAAAAAAACTGATAAAGAAAATGTGTGCTGGTGCAACGAAATTAAACTTCAAAGAGAGGGGCATCACGATCAGTGTGGCTCTCACTATGCTGCGTAATTACGCACACAGCAGCCCTGCTGCGGAGATGCAGGGGCACGAGCATAGGCGGAGTTTGACTTTTAGCTTTGGGGGGGGGGGGCACTTCTGCAGCAGTCTACATTTGACTTACATTTGAAATTTGGCCCGTTTGAAGCCAGATTTAGAGGAATATCAATTTTCTTCTTTTTTTTGTAATATCGTTTTTTTATTGTTTCATTTTCAGATGTCGGTTCAGTGCCGTTAACAATTGGGTTTACACACCCAAGCACAAAAACAGGACAAAACAACAACAGCGAACAGATGGGACAGAACCCATAACAAATAGTCTTCAGATAAACTGCATGTACAAATATGGTGTAACGGTGAGTGCTTCATCTGAAAAGAAACAGTTTTTTTCCACCCCCTGAACTTAGTCCACATCCAGTCAATTACATTACATTACATTACATTACATTACGTCATTTGGCAGACGCTTTTATCCAAAGCGACTTACAATAACACATTTTTTGTCAGCAATAGAGCAGTCAACTATGGAGCACAGTCTATGACAACTACAACTTCTGAAGGTACAAGTTTAGGTTAGTGGTACAAGTTTAGGTTAGTTTTTTTTTTTTTTTTTTTTTTTAATAAAGAAAGAGAGAGAACGAAGTTAGATCAAGAAGGGCCCAGATGGAGCCTGAAAAGGTGTGTCTTTAGTCTTTTCCGAAAGATCGGCAGTGATTCAGCCGTCCTGACCGAAGGTGGAAGCTCGTTCCACCATTGAGGTGCCAGGGACGAGAAGAGTCGAGATCGGGATGAGCGACTTTTGAGCCCCCGTAGCGAAGGAGGGGTGAGGCGACCTGCACTGGTGGAGGAGCGAAGGGAGCGCTGAGAGGTTTGGAACCTGACCATAGATTGCAGGTACAGGGGAGCGGACTGGTGTACTGCCCTGTAGGCCAGTACCAGTGTCTTGAATTTGATGCGGGCCGAGATGGGAAGCCAGTGGAGCTCCTGGAAGAGGGGAGTGACGTGAGAGAATTTGGGTTGGTTGAATACCAGACGGGCTGCAGCGTTCTGAATGAGCTGAAGCGGTCGGATGTCGGTGGCAGGTAGGCCGGCCAGGAGCACGTTGCAGTAGTCCAGGCGGGGGGAGACAAGAGACTGGACCAGGAGTTGAGTCGCTTCTCTTGTGAGAAAGGGACGTATTTTGCGGGTGTTGTAGAGAGAGAACCTACAGGAGCGTGCTGTAGCAGCTATGTTGGCTGAGCAAGACAGCTGGTTGTCAAGGATCACCCCAAGGTTCTTAGCTGTTTGGGAGGGAAGTACAGTGGTGTTGTCAATGGAGATGGAGAGATCTGCGAGAGGGCAGTCTTTTCCTGGGAGGAAGAGTAGCTCTGTCTTACCAAGGTTGAGCATGAGGTGGTGGGCAGACGTCCAGTCGCCAATGTCTTTGAGGCATGCAGAGATGCGAGCCTGGATTTGAGTGTCGGAGGGGGGGAAGGAAAGGAAAAGCTGGGTGTCATCAGCATAGCAGTGATAAGAAAAGCCATGAGAAGAGATCACATAGGCAAGAGATCTGATATAGAGAAGGAAAAGTAAGGGGCCCAGGACTGAGCCCTGGGGGACACCGGTGGTAAGAGGACAGGATCTGGAGAGGGACCCTCTCCATGAGACCTGGTATGAGCGGTTCGAGAGGTAGGAAGCAAACCAGGAGAGTGCAGAACCTGAAATGCCGAGGTCAGACAGAGTGGAAAGAAGGATTTGGTGGTTGACTGTATCGAAGGCAGCAGACAGGTCAAGGAGGACAAGAACAGAGGAGAGGGATGAGGCCTTAGCAGTGTGAAGGGCCTCTGTGACAGCAAGAAGAGCTGTCTCAGTGGAGTGAGAAGCCTTGAAACTGGACTGTAGAGGGTCCAGGAGGTCATTTTGGGAGAGATAGAGAGAAAGTTGTTCGGACGCTGCTCGTTCGAGGGTTTTGGAAAGGAATGAGAGAAGAGAGACAGGTGGGGCGTTGGAAGTACTTTTAGGTAGGGGGTGCTGCCACCGATTCAACATTGGGGGGGACGGCGGGCGCCGGAAAATTTGGCGCGACCAAAGGTCGGCGCCAAAAAAAAATTGGCCACTTTGTCGCCAGATTAGAGGAATATTAACATTAAGATTAGACTGTTGTGTCATTATTCAGTCACCTTTTCTCACTCACCTCCATGTCACCACTTGCTCCCACTGCTGTGTTGGAATCCTCATTCTCTCTCCCACCCTTTTTGGACTTTTAGCCATATTTAGAGAAATATTAAATTTTAAATTAACATTAGGATTATACTGTTGTGATGTCATTATTCAGTGTCTTCTCCTCTTCTCTGCAGCATTACTCAATTTACCCTCAGGACTCAGGGACAGTGATAGCCTACCTGCTATTTCTCCCATATATCCAGGGCCGGATTAATAGTACCATGGGCCCCCGGTGCTATTCATTTTCTAAGCTATTCATTTAGCCTTTTAGTCATAAAGATTATATCTTCCAGACTGAAATGTTATAACAGAAGTGGAGTATTGGCCAGAATTACATGAACATTTGGACACTTATTCAGCGGGTATTTTGCATGTTGCGTTCAGGTGCACTGTAAAAAAAAATATATATATACATCTCTTGCCACCAGGGGGTGCTGCAGCGCCCACCGCACCGTGCTTCCAACGCCCTCACAGGTCTGTAGTTGTGAATAGCAGTAGGGTCAAGGGAGGGTTTCTTGAGCAGAGGCTTGACTCTTGCAGTCTTTAGAGCAGGTGGAACAAGACCAGAGGACAGAGAGGAGTTAATGAAGGTAGTGAGGAAGGGAGATATGTTAGGTGAGATGGTTTGGAGGAGAGAGGAAGGGATAGGATCGAGGGGGCAGTAAGTGGCTCGGTTCGAGCTGATGAGTTTAAGCACTTCATCGGGAGAGACGGGAGAGAAGGAAGGAAATCCAGGGACAGGGGGCCGAGGAGCAGGATTGGAGTCGGGAGTGTTAGTGGGGGTGCCTGGAGGATGGAAGGAGGAGCTGATGTCATCCACCTTTTTAGTAAAGAAGGTTACAAAATCATCAGCAGAGAGGGAGGAGGGAGGGGGAGGGGAGGGAGGGTTGAGGAGCGTGGAGAAGGTGGAGAACAGTTTACTGGGGTTGGATGCAGAGGACTGGATTTCAGAGATGAAGAAGGAGGTTTTTGCTTTGGAGACAGCAGAGGTGAAGTTGGAGTGGATAAGGTGGTAGGAAGAGAGATCATCAGGGAGATGTGATTTTCTCCACTTTCTCTCAGCTGCCCGAAGCTCAGTTTGATAAGTTCGCAGAGATTCAGTCAGCCAAGGAGAAGGGGGAGAAGATCGGGCAGGCTTAGTGGTGAGTGGGCAAAGAGAATCAAGAGCGGAGGAGAGAGAGGAGAGAAGAGTGGTGGAAGCCTTGTCAGTGGACAGGAGAGCAAATTGCTCGGCAGGGGGAAGCAGGGAGAGGACGGTAGAAGAGAGGGAGTCGGGTGAGAGAGTTTTTAGGTTGCGTCGGGTGGTGGTAGAGTGAGGGGGAGATGGGTGGGAGGAGGGGAGGGGGATGGGAAGGGAGAAGGTGATAAAGTGGTGGTCGGATACAGGAAGAGGAGTCACAGTGAGATTAGAGGTGGAGCACGATCTGGTGAAGACTAGGTCAAGCACATTCCCTGCTTTGTGAGTAGGAGGAGATTGAGAGAGGTAAAGGTCAAAGGATGAGAAGAAGTTAAGGAAAGGCAGAGATTGTAAGGTTACTGGCTGGATGTTGAAGTCTCCCAGAAGTATGAGTGGAGTACCATCCTCAGGAAAGACGGAGAGGAGGGTGTCCAGCTCGTCCAGAAAGTCACCAAGCAGACCAGGCGGGCGGTAGATTACCACAATGTTGAGCTTGATGGGTAGGGATACGGCAACTGCAGGGGACTCAAAAGATGAGATAGACAGATGAGAGAGAGAGGTGACGGTGTAGGTCCATTTGGGAGAGATGAGGATACCAGTGCCTCCGCCACGGCCAGAGGCTCTAGGGGTGTGGGAGAAGGAATAAGCTGCAGGAGTAGCAGTGTTTTCAGGAATGATCCAGGTCTCTGTGAGAGCTAGGAAGTGGAGGGTTTGAGATAGAGCATGAGCCGAGATGGTCTCAGTTTTCTTAACAGCCGACTGACAGTTCCAGAGACCTCCGGCAATAGTAAAAGGACTGTTAGTGCGCTTAGGGTAGGAAAGATTACCGGGGTTACTACACCTGAAGCTGCCGTGTCTACGGCGTCTGTGGGCTGAGGTAACAACAGGGATGGGGAGAAAACACATAGTTAGGTAGATGAGTAGGTAGAATAAGAGAGGTAGCAAAAACCCTATTCTCTGGCCTCCCCTCGATGGACTCCCGCAGAAAGACTCCCTTGTCTTTGTGCACTTGTCTTCGTGCCCCGAGGCTTCGTGCCGCTTACCGCTTATACAGGTTTGGTTCTAATTTTAAGCCTGGCATCATCATGGTATCTCTCTCTCTCCCCCTCTTTGCCAGCGAAACATTTTGGCAGTTTTTTTTTGCCATTTGAAACCAGATTTAGAGGAATTATTATTGTACAAGAATTACAACAATTAGTCTCTGAATAATAAAGTATTATTCATAATAACAATAATAATAGGCTGCTGCTACTACTACTACTACTACTACTAGTAATAATAAAGTCATTATTATTGTTATTGTTGTTTTATTATTGTTAGTGTTATTCATCAGAGTAATTATTGTTTAATAAGTATAAGAAAGGAAATATTAGAAATATTAGAATATGAGTAGAATTACAGAACATAAATACTCATTATTGTATGTATTGTATGTATTAATGTAATGTTGTACACTACATTTACATGTAATGTACATTTATATTATATAGCGCTTCACGGTTCACTGTTGCTTTTGGCCGTGCTCAAAGACACTTTACAAACACAGGATAAAGCAACTTTAAAGAGTTATGCAACCCCAAGAAATCAGAGCGATCACTCAGACGTTCATCATGTCAGTTTTTCAAAAAAGGGCGGGGAGTTTTCAGGCTTTCGAATCTGCTAACTCCACATTTGAATAGGATGAGCTTTTGTGGGGCGGGCAAATTTCAGAACCAATGGCAGAGCTCTGTGCATTTCCTCCTTGAGCATGTGTAGTTTCAGTTAAAGCCAGCTAGCGCTGTGAATGGATCTGCTGCTCCGGTTTCTCCCTTCTCCCCATCCACCACCCCCTCCCTTCTCCTGTCCAAACAAACACCAGCATTGTTTGGATATTTCCCAGAAAGCTTTGAGGCGTCATAACTTTTTACAAGAAAACTGGCAAATCTGGCAAAAAAGTTAGATAGAAATAATATTTATTTTTAACACAACATGCAATTCTGGAATAGTTGAATATTGGACAAAATAAAAATGAAATGAAATTTAAACCCTAAGAGAAACACACATACAGCAATGGGTGTATATATACCCCTCACAAATACAACGTGATATAGTGAAGTTGATAGTTTGACCGTAACATGGTTGCACTGTGATATCCACTCCAACAAGACTTGCTTACTTGGCGCACACTTTTTCAATAAGAACACATTTATGCAATGACTTTACATAATGTATATTTATGTCGCATCATTTAGCCTGTGCTGTGATGTGCAGGAGCAGCAGGTAAAAGTTATAAAACTAAGCCTGCCCTGAATGAGCCTTGTTTGTTATTGTGAAAGTTAGCGTTAGCATAGTCTAGCGTAGCGCAATACTGAGGGTTCCAAAATGTTGCCGATAAGCTGGGATGCGTTCACAACATGGAAGTGGATGGTATCAGGAATGTCACCGATAGGTGAGCTTACAACCTTTATCTGAAGGTAATAGAAGTGTATGGATGCATCGGGACCACTGGGGGAGCAAGCCAACACCAGTCAAAGCTGTCGGGGTCTATGTTATTCAGTGTCGCTCGAAGCTAAATTAGCCTCGACCATATTAGCCTGGCTAATATGCTAGCGTGATGGTAGTGTAACGGGCGTGCCTGGCCTGCCACTTCAGTCTGGCTGGCTGCGCATCCGTTAACGTTAGTATGATCTGCGTTGTGTTCTGTGGCTGTGCAGGTGGAAGGAAGGACTCTGACACAAGCTGAGACTGGAAGACGTTTAGTGGAAACGGGATCTGTATGAAATAATACAACAGTACAAACAAAGGCTGAAACATGCAGTCTCTCCACAGGACACGGATTCACCGGCCCCTCCTCTCAGAATGTTTAGCACGGACTGCATTCCTTTACACATTACTCTAATGATGCTAAACATTAGCAGTAACAATGGACATGTATGAAAATAAAGAAAGTGCACATACCTGTATGAAATAATACAACAGTACAAACAAAGGCTGAAACATGCAGTCTCTCCACAGGACACGGATTCACTGGCCCCTGTTAGCAATAAACACACGGGAAACCCTGTAGTACTTGGAAACACATGTCACTATAAACTTGCAAAACGCATTTACAAAGTTCAGATTCTAATGACACAGAGCTCTACATGTTCACAACCTTTAGGTTATCATTGACAAGTGCATACTGATACGTTTGTATTGTCCAAAAACCAAAATAAATGCTTATTCCTGACACAGAAAATAATACATACCTCCTCTCAGAATGTTTAGCGCGGACTGAGGGAGTCGCAGCAGTGACGTCAAAAACAACGGACGTCTTAAAGTGACAGTACAGGTTTGAGCACACAATCAGATAAAACTATGAAATTCAACTTGAACATAACAAAACAGATCTTATTCAACATAGATCAGGATTTGGTGATGTTTCAAACACAAAAATAAAGATATCATTCTAAACTGGTTACATTAGGCAGACAGGAGTCGGCAAATTAGCATTGGCCGAAGTTTTGCAATGAAAGGTAGAGGAGTTTCTTGAAATGCATTCTAAGTTAACCAGCCGAAATATTCACATAAAACAAAACAGCGTATTACTGGTGGTGGCTGTGACACCGGCGCTGCCCTACTGGGGCCCACTGCCTCTAACCGTTAGAGAAACTATCTGGGGGGGAATGCAGGATTGCAGCCAAACACCCTCTCGAGGCAGTAGATCTGCTAGGCTCAGTTGTCGCAGCCATTCCAGCCTGATGTCCGAGTCTCCGGGAAACTGATGCACTGCACACCGGTGTAGCTTTTGCACCCGGCAACACAACACTTTTGACCCATGACTATCCTGTCCCTGGCCACTAAACTAAACTCAACAAACAAACAGACGGACATTTATTTTTATTTTTACAAACAAACACAACCTAGGCTATCCGACGTACTCTAAAACTCAACCTAAACCTAAACTACTAAATACTACAAAGAGATACTCAACACTTTTTCCACTTTTTTCTGCTGAAAATCAATATATATTGGAAATTAGCTGTGTTCTTGATGAATCCAGGTCAAAGTCCTGACATTTACAGTAAAACTGAGTAATTCCTCATCTCTTCTCACATACCTATGCAAACAGACAATTTTTTTTTTTTTTTTTTTTTTACAAACAAACACAACCTAGGCTATCTGACGTACTCTAAAACTAAACCTAAACCTAAACTACTAAATACTACAATTTACACTATGCACTCTAATTAAAATGCTCCACAAATCTCTCTCTCTCTATTCAACAATTCTCCACACTCCATAGGCCCAGCGTGGTGTGCAGGCACTTTTATAAACTTTGGCTGGGAGGGGCCTAGGCGCGAGAGATGGGCGGGCTGGGTTTGGTGACGTCACTGATCAAAGAGCCTGGCTTCCGTTCACAATTGATTTTGTCACCCTACCTGGTTCCGGCCTAGAGCCCGCCCTAGACAGGAAGGGCAGCGTTTCTAGCTCGTCAACTTTTACGTTAACTTGACAATTTGACACAAGTATCAGAACGGCAAACAACAAAACAAAAGATGGACATACCGAACTAAGTTTTTGAGGAATTACTCAGTTTTACAGTAAATGTCAGGACTTTGACCTGGATTCATCAAGAACACAGCTAATTTCCAATATATATTGATTTTCAGCAGAAAAAAGTGGAAAAAGTGTTGAGTATCTCTTTAACTCATTCACTGCCAACAACGTATGAACACGTTTTCAGAATCCAGCTGTTCCCTGCCAACAACGTGTTTACACGTTTTTGGCATCGATTTTTTTTTTTTGACGGTGGGTTGTGCATCTAAGCCTTTTACATCTCTTATATAATTATTGGAGCCACCGAACGTTTACAACCCATTCCACCGACCCACTAAGTGGCAACAGTGCTCCTGGCTAGAGAAAGGAAAGCATTTTTTTAACTTGTCAAGCCATTCTCAGCCCAGCCATTCTCCTTTTCGCGCTGATTGCTGGCGATGCGGGATTGCAAATTTACATAATAGATTCAGCCGATCTACTATGATCGGGTGATAGATTACAGGTGCAGGAACACACTTTGAAACACGCAGCATAAATATGACCAGAATCGCAAAAGCTTCTCTCAACCAAAACTCCAAACGAGCGAGTCCCTCCCGACTTCCTCAAACAGCGGCCCAGACATGCAGCAGGCACAGGAGAGCAGCAAAGCACTGACTGGTGACAAGCTTGTCCGCCCACGGAGGGCGGAGTTGAAGCAACTCGAGAGGGAGGGAGAGAGAGAGAGAGAGAGAGAGAGAGAGAGAGAGAGGGAGGGAGAGCGAGAGGGAGGGAGAGAGAGAGAGAGAGCGAGAGGGGGAGGGAGAGAGAGAGAGAGAGCCAAAAATGAATGGTTAAAGTGACCGTTCCATCCAATTTCACAAAAAGCCGTTTATCTCTGAATATTCTTTTTCACGCTAAAACCATGCTGTATTCAACTGCTAATGCTTACATAACTACTAACTCTACAAACTAACTCTTTTAGACAGAGAAAGTACACATTCTATTAGTACTTTTGAGATATTGTATGTTCACAAACTCCAAGCTGAAACGAATCCTCGGCTCTTATAAAATGAGCCATAATCCTCAAAAAACGGCTTGGCAGAAGCTATCTACAGCAAAGAAAAACGTCTGGCAGTCAATGTGTTAATAAAGAGAAAATATTAAAATAGATGAGAGGGGAAAAAAGATTATAGGTCAAAAGCAACAGTGAAAAGGTGGGTTTTGAAGGCTTTTTTGGAAAGATGACATATGAGTGTGAAAGACAATAGGTTTTGGCCTGTCAGAGGCCCCCCTGTCACAGCTTAAGCAAAGAGATGCATGTGATGCTTGTCAAAGTGGATATACATTTTATGATCATATTCAGCCAAACAGTGACATGGAGATTTACAATGGTGAGCAATTTTTTATGTATTTATTTAACTGGGGGGGATGGCCCCCCCGCCATGAGCGTGAGGCAGAAAAGGAATAAGCATACCGCTTATTACATGTTCAATAATAGCCTAAGGAGTCTGACTCAGGCTATTATTGAACATGTTTTTATTGCATGAATAAACAATCTGTCTTCAGGGTCAGGGTCCATGTAGTCTCTTAAAACAGACTGTCTCATCTACATCCGGCGAATGCAGCTATATACAGTCTGTACGTTACACCCCCAGAACATGCACAAGGAAGTTGGGAAAAAAAACCTTCAGACTGGAAGGAAGTTCTACGGAATCCGACCAATCACGACACGCGAATGCGGCATATTGGATTCTGATTAGACTAATGAGCGGAAGACCCGCCTTTCTGCCGGCATATTGGATTCTGATTGGACTAATGAGCGGAAGACCCGCCTTTCTGCTTCCCATTCCGGTTGGTGCATGATTCTCCCCCACGAAGTACAGACGGTATGGCGGAAGCATTTGAAAATTGCGGAAGCCAACTCGTCTGTTCTAAGAGACTAGGGTCCATGGGTCTCTTCCTTCTCGTCTCACAGCAGCTGACAAGAAAATAGTGGGCGGGCCGTGCACATGGCCACGCACCGATGCATTCTGGTTCGTTGTGAGCAAAACTACGGCGGGACTGCACTCCAACTTTCGCTCCGGTACTCCTCTGGTCCCCGCTCACCGCTCAAGCCAAAATCCCCCCGCTCCGCTCACATGCTCTGCTCCCTAAGGAGGTGTTCCTGGCACGCCCAGCTGGGAGGAGACCACGGGGCAGACCAAGGGCTAGGTGGAGGAGAGATTATGGGCTCTATCTTCCCGACGGCGGGAATTTTGCATTAGCGCCCTGCAAAGCCCTAATTGTGGGCGTGTCACCCGCTGCGCTTCACGTCATCTCGCCGCACATCTCCGTATAGGCGTGTTTATGCCCAAAAGCATTGTGGAGGTGTGGTCATGCCCATAAAACCACACAGCGTCACGTCAGCAGCTTCCTCCTCACTCAGAGGGACTAGAGTGAGAGAGAGAAAGAGGGAGAGATAAAATATACTATAGCCTAGATGGGGAGAGGGAGAGAGAGAGAGAGAGAGAGAGAGATATGTGAGGGTGTCACGCATAGAAATCAAATAACGTGCTCATGCCCACCTGTGAATCACCTGTGTATTATTGCCATTTCACACACTAAAAAGGGCTGCTGCACAAACGTCTAACTGTATGGACGTATTTTTATCCCTTTTCGGGCTCTCTTCTCCTGCATCTCCACTGCAGGGCTATACTGCATGCGTAATTGCGCAGCGTACTAAAAGCCGCGATGAGTGATGCTGCTCTATTTGAAGTTGAATTTCGTTCCACCAGCACACATTTTATTAATCAGCTATTTTCTATTAGTTTCTATTAATATATATACATCGAATCCCACCAATTTAGCCCGTCATTTTCCCCTTGGCTGGCGCACATAAAGACACATGCTTCCGTCACTGTCTGCTTGATGCGAGAGGGACTTCACTGTAGGCTACTGGTCACTGACAAAACCAGACATCGAATTTTCAACAGTTAACTTTGGCAGCTAGGGCTATAGCTTACTGGCTGTTACGAGGTGAGGCAGTATGCCCCGTGTCTCTCTCTCTCCCCCCGACGAGGGAAGTGGAGAGGGCTATTGCGGTGCTATTAAATGTATAATGGTTGGAAAAGATCAACATTTGCTTTTTACTTTCTCCTACCCTCTCCTACCTAAAGTAATCTAATGTTACACCACAGACCTGTATGGTCGGGAATTATGTAGCCTAATAAAACCATGACAAACGAATTCTTATTTTTAAATCAAGGTGTGTGTTTTCTGCAATGCAGGCTATAGTTGAAACTCAACGTGGCATTCCGAGGAGAGAAGAGTGTGTGCATGCGTGAGGAGAGTGACATCCATGCCCTGCGTAAATGTATCCAAGCAAGGATTTCCGGTACTGCACGGAGAATGCTGTTTGCGCTCAGGTGTAGGCCTGGCGGGGTTGTTTGCGCTAAGACCAGCTATTTGCTGGCGTTAAAATTGAGAGCACCCAGGCCCCTTTTTCGTTCAAAATACATACTACAGCATGCGCTGCTAACATCAGTGATGTTAGCTGGGGTCGTAAGGTGTTTCGGGTCGGTCAACATCATACACCCTCGCCCAGTAGACCCAGCCGAGGCCGATTACGACCCCGACCCACGTCCCGGAAGCAGCCGCTGACGGATCAGCCTTCCTACTCTGTCTGCAACGTTGCCCGCGGAAGTGTTGATCATGCCCAATCCGCTGCAATAGAGCTAGTGCTACACCGCAGTATTGAAAGACCCTTCGGTGCATGGAGGCTGAGGCCCTGTGGGTTTCTCCCGGCCGCGCTCCTCCTTCGTCTCACCAGACCCTCCCTGGGGAAAAGGCAATCCTACCATGCCGTACCATCATGGCGTACCAGGGGCAGAGAGGATGCCTCAAGAAGGCCTGTGCGCTGCACGTCATTCGCCTGCGCCGAGCACCTCGCTCTAGCTTGAAGGACCCCAGGCCGCGCCGATCTTTACACAGATTTTCAGGAGGCTGATCCGTAGCGTTTGTGGATTTCTCCCTCACGAGAGAGCCAGGCTGGGGTGCTAAACCCATCCCGTACCAGGTGTACACCAGGTGTACACCCTCGCCCAGTAGACCCAGCCAAGGCCGATTAAGACCCCGACCCGCGTCCCGGAAGCAGCCGCTCACGGATCAGCCTTCCTACTCTGTCTGCAACGTTGCCCGCAGAAGGGCTGATCACGCCCAATTTCTAACACATCGCGCTGGAACGCCTATTTTGGAACAGGCAACACCAAACCTCTCTGCGCTCGGCACATACCGACAGTATCTTCCCCAGAGCGCTAAATGACACTTGCGCGAGACAGATGATAGGCTAGAGGCCACGGACACGCCTGCGTCATCCCAGCGCAAAACTGGACGGTGGAGGCAGACGATAGCTTAGACGCTGGGAAGATAGCACTAAGAGGCGCGCAAATGCAGCGCAAACACAGCGCAAACGATAGCACCGTACGAAGATAGGGACCTATATTTCCACGCTGGCCTGGGAACACCTCAGCCCAGTCAGAGCTGGCTAATATGGCCAGGGAAAGGGATGTTTGGGGTCCCCTGGTGGAACGTCTACCTCCACGATGTTAGGCGTGGGTATTTGGACTCTAGGGCAGACACAGACAGAGGCAAGACGTAAAGTTCACAAGTTCGCAATTTATTGAATGGAGTTTGGTCCAACAGGCCGAATGAAAGCTGAGGGCTGACAGGTGCGGGTCCAGGCAGGTATAGGTGGAGAACAGACAGGCGGAGATCCAGGCAGGCACAGACAGAGACAGACAGGCAGCAGGTGCAGATTGGAGCAGGCGGCAGGAATCCGGGCAGGAGGAACCTGAACAGGAGACATAGGTCAGGTTTTGTCTTCCACAAGGAAAAGGTTTACGCTGGAGATTGAGCAGGACATAAATTAACATGCTGTGAGTTTACAATCTGGCGTGGTCTTGGAGTGAGCAGACAATTAGTGATGTGATGAGTGGCAGCTGTGGTAGCTGGGGCCCAGCTCCCACACACCTGGCTCCAATCCTATAATCAAAACACAAGGGAGGGGGGAGAGACACTATAGTGGAGCAGATAACTGCAAATTACAGGAGAATCGTTCATTTCTGGAAAGAAGCACCAAAATTGGCACACATACCCCTTGGGGATTGCTCTTTTGATAAAACCCGTTAGGCACCTAAAAATTCAAGATGGCAGTCATTTTTCAAGATGGCCGACATTGAATATACAGTAATCGCAAAGACTTGTCCTATTTGAATGAAATTGGTGTCAAATCATACATTTTTGACTATGTAGAATCCGAATGAAGAATCTATCTCTCTCTCTCTCTCTCTCTCTCTCTCTCTCTCTCTCTCTCTCTCTCTCTATATATATATATATATATGAAAAAAAAAATTGGGTTTCTTTTGCGAGCTACTTATTGATGGCCCGAGATCCTATTGGACACACCCTTGGTGTAGAAGTTCTGGCCTTTCAAATGTCAAACTCTGTGATGTAGGCCTACCAACTAACAGGAATTTGCGTCATGGCAGAAAAAGACAAAAATAATAAACCGGCACAAAAACAATATGGTTTCAGCCCCTATGGGGCTTGAACCCCTAATAATAAGTCAGTGTTCATATACTAGTGACAGCACAGATGTACAGTTTTAATAATACCTCTCTCTAGTTGCAGAAAGCTCTTCATTTCCTGTGTGGGGGATCATTGGACTGGTCACTGTCATTTTACTGATCGTACTCCTGCTGCTCGGTCGCTGCAGAAAGTCCAAAGGTGAGATATATGTATATATTATTTTCATTATCGATTAATCGGTCGATTATTTTAGACTAACCGATTAATCGTTTGATATATGAAATGTCAGAGCAAATTGTGAAAAATGGCAATCATTTCCCCCCTCCAATGTCTTCTTTTGTCCTGACCAACAGCCCACAACCCAAAGATAGTCTGTCATAGAAGACTTTCTTTAGAGATGTGCGGATGAGCTTTTATGCCACCCTAATCCACGTGTATGCACGAACCATCCACCCACCATAAATCCACACAAATTATTTCGTACTATTTATAGATCCACGCCCGCTGTGCACCCGACATTTCACAACGCTCTAAATGAGCGATTTGGGTAGCTGAACTTACTGTTTCTGCTGCCGTCGGTGCGATCGCTGCAGCATAAACTTCCATGCTGTATTATAATCCAGTCCAGCACTTGCCCATGTAGCATACTAGGCTAACACTATCCACCTTATTTCTAGCTGCTATGATGCAGGGGTGAAAGTGGTTTGAATTTCTTGCAGGAACTATAGGCTACTACCCCAACCTTCATCGTTTCATATTGTTCTCCTCCCACCCCCATCGCCTGTTCTTTCTTCTGAGGAGGGACCTGCTGCTTCTTGTTGAGTCTCCTCTTCCTCCCTCTGGCCCTCAACTGTTTTAATTAAATTAGAATAACATTTACAACTAAATTCATCAACAGTCAAACAGTCTCTGTCTTTGAATTGTCAGAACAGTGGGCAGATAAATTAATGAACAGATTATTAGTAAAATAAAATATTTCAAAATGTATCCTACAATGTGTAGGATACATACAAAATGTTGTACTGTATGCACACATACTGTGTTCTGAGTAAGCCACTGTCTTTTGCTAGTAAGCTAACTTCATGTCCATTCTCTGGTCTAAATTAGCATCATCACCTGTATTTGCATCTGAGGGTGGGTTTTCGTTTTCAGAGGCTCTGCCTCTTCCCTCTGGCCCTCAATTTGCTCTCTTCTTCCAACTTTAGCCACATTATCTGCTTCTTTATCTCTCTCCTTCCTCTTAAACATTTGAGTTATTGTTCGTTGCATGTTTCTGCTCCTTTTGTTCTGAAAACAATGGCAAACATGTTGGGCTCGTTTATTATCCATCCTTGCCCGCTGCCCGGTGCAAATTGCATTAATAAAGTAGGTGCATTTGGTCGCAAAATGTCCGGGAACAATAAATCAAACGCACCTTTATACAACAGTTAGTTCCAGCCGAGTAATTTGATTGGACAAGAGTTGCCTACCGCCATCCATTTCATTAACAGCGCTGGCACTTCACTGTGTGTGTATCACTCCATTTCACTGCGCCTCCTCCAGCCTGTTAGCTGCATGGTTAGCTGCTGTTACTCGCCCCACAATTGCCACAAAGTAAACCCATGCCTTGCGGCACATCGCTGCCTCTCAGTGGTTGGAAATATTACCGTTTCTGCTTGCTTGCTTGCTTGGGAACTACACTCGTGCAATCCTGGGGGAACGGTTTGGCGGAGCGGAGGCAAGCCGCAAGCGAGACTAGACTTGACACAGCCTAGTGCAGCAGCAGCAGCGGCATTCAGGAGCTGCGTGCTGGAAGCGCAAATCAGCCTACACGGATTAAAAACCACTGAACCCAGGTCTAAAACACGGAACAATTTAGAAGCAATTTATGAGAGAGACTGTTGTTTATTACCCTAATGACATAACGTCAGCCATGCATTTCCTTGTTGGAAATTATGGATCGACTGCAGCAGCAATCAGATTTTGATTGACAGGCAGCTGCATGTCTTCCCCCAACGGCGTTCAGGCACCAAAAGTCTTACCGGAACTGCGCACCGGACGGTTCCGGCCCACTTTCACCAGTGCTATGATGCCTATGGGTGCTTCTTCCGGTGTAATAGACGGTTTTAACTTGACAAAAAAAAAACTTCTATGAGGGTTTTACAGCAGAGCCATTCTGCTCTACAGCCGTAAGGGTTAATATGTCACTTTTATAAATTCAGAAAAAAATGTAGACGGTCAAAGTAACCATTTAGATTACTCTTGTGTGCTCAGTTTATCAAAAATAATGGCTATGTAGAAATCTGGTTACTTCTATCAGGGTTTTACAGCAGAGCCATTCTGCTCTACAGCCATAAGGGTTAATATGTCACTTTTATAAGTTCAGAAAAAAAATTAGACGGTCAAAGTAACCATTTAGATTACTCTAGATTTGTTCAAGATTCAAGATTCAAGATTTTTATTGTCACTCCGTAGTACAAGTATCACATGTGAAATTCTTGTGCTGTAGACTCCGTTACAACATAGTGCAAAATAACAGGACATATAGGTGCAGGAAAACAAGAGAAACAACAAACAATAACAGTAAAGCAATAAAAACAAGCCAGAAACAGTGACATTCACTGCACATAGGTGCAAATAGCATAGACATAATTTATACATAATTAAACATTCTGTTTGCACAGGTGCAAATAACATAGACATAATTAAACATACGTAATGGTAGCAGCTGCAGTACCGCTACTACAAGATTGTTGGGAGTTTATTTGTGTATGTTAAGGAGTCTCGTGGCCTGCGGGAAGAAAATGTCCCTCAAGCGATTTGTGCGTGCTTTTGGTGCTCCCTGAGGGTAACAGGGAGAACAGGCTGTTGTGGGGGTGGTTTGTGTCCTTGATGATCTTCAGGGACCTCCTAAGCAGGGCCGGTTCCAGAACAAGATGACTAGGGGTGCATCCTAGCTAGGAAGGGGTGCAGATGCCGTAGGCCGGCCGCCCGAAAAATTTGACATGTTATTTTACTAAAAATAATGCATTTGACCATCATTTCAAGTAGAATGATACCACCCAAGCAAGAATATTTCAAGTGTTTCAAGTGTTTTACTGAAATATTTGGACCATATAATGATAATACAATTATCTCAACCTTAAAAGGTTACATATAGGTGCCAAAAAGCCATAAAATCACATCAAAGAACAAAGAAAAACAACAACTATAATTCAAGTTTAAACAGTAAGTGTGCAGCTGTAGCATTTATTATTTTATTTTTTTATTTTTTTTTACTTTTCAACTGAGCATGCAGACAATTAAAATAAGGGTGCAATGCATGCTTTTGCACCCCCGTAGAACCGGGCCTGCTCCTAAGGCACCGCTGGTTGTAGTCACGTGTAGTCGCTGTTGGGCCTTTTTGACAACAGTGGCGGTGTGGCTGGCCCATGTCAGGTCCTGGTGGATGTTGACTCCCAGGTACTTGAAGCTGTCCACCCTTTCCACCACTGTGCCATTGACGGTGATTGGGGGTGTGCGCCCCTCCCTCCTGTAGTCTACAATGATCTCCTTGGTATTGGAGACGTTTAGAGAGAGGTGGTTGTCCTGTGCTCAGTTTATCAAAATAACGGCTATTTAGAAATCTGGTTTTCATTTTCAGCTTTATTTTATGCATTAAATGTTGTTCGGGTGCTGGGATAACGTATCGGCTACTGTGGCTAATGGTAACGTTAGTTACTTTACATGGCAGTAAAACGCCACTGAATGACCAAATTGATTTAACTTTTAACCATTTCGAGTAACACTGTTTCCATACGGACCCCCAGTGTTGGTTAGTTGTTTATAACGTGACCATATTTAGGCTATAACGTTTATAACGTACTCCGGTTTCTGGTTTATAATTCGGGTCTGAATACAGCGAAAGAGTAACAAAGGAAATGGCAAGCTGCAACAATCAAGTCACGTTAAACTGGACCTTGTACCCATAATTACTTTACAGTGGGGCATTCAAAAATAAGGTGGATAGCTTTAATGTTTAGATCAAGACAGGATTGACCTGTATGGGAAAATAATACTAGCGCGTCGTGTCTTCTCTTCCAACGTGTCTTCAGTGGAGACTCCTGTTTGACGTTCTGGTGACATCATTGACCATACTGTATAAGGAGTAAGAAGAAAGACGGAAATCCCATCACGTTGATGGTGGCTATTTGTTTACTACTTCCTTGGGTCTTTCGGGGGTCCTTGCCATGCCATGCCATCTAACAATAGGCGGCTAACATGTGCCTGACAAAAAATAAAGCTTAAAATACGTTCATAGACTAGATAACATAATTAATATTAATGTTCCTCATTAATGATACATCATTTCACCCGCCCGCAATTAATTAATAGCGGATGGGTTGCGGCCCGCAACCCATCCGCTATTAATCAGAATGTTAATTTTTATGATCCATATATATATACTGTATATATATATATATATATATATATATCACACAGCAATTTACCCTTGTGTCGTTACACTGAGTAGCAGAGGAACAATTTGTAAAGCAAGACTCATAAGACTAATAATCTATATATCTTTTTCACAGACCCATGTTGTGGCAGGTAAGTACTGTGCAGCACCTTCTCCCATCTTAACCATAACAGTGGTAACTTCTGTGTTATTTACTACATTTACTGTATTTATTAGGCCCATCCAGGCTCAGAGGAACAACCATGGCTCCACTACAGACCAGAGAAAAGATCAAGGTAACAGACAGACTCCTCTCCTCTCCTTCAAAACAGCCATGCTCTTCAAGACTATAACGGCGCAGATGTTGCACCCTTAAAATGAACCGTGCTCCACGCTCATCTTCATTTGACAACATTTAATAAAAGAAAGGCTCGGTTTGTTACAAAGCATTTTCATGTCTGTTCAGCACACTCGACTTCTTCTACTGTCATATATCCAGACCTTGTACAGACACACACGTCTCAGATAATCTCTTAAAGGGACAGTGCTCTATAAATGGAGCTTACTCCAGCAAGATCTAGCACTTATTCTGTAGCTTTGTGAATGTATACCTTAAACAATAAGTATTTCTCAAATAGAAAATAATAGTATCAATAGTCTGATGTACATGAATTCAAAACAATGTGTCAGTTATCTTATTTTCTAGGATGAAGAAAGTGTCGCACACTCACTGCTCCATATTATGCAAAAAGTTTTTAATGAAATTACGTTTCGGCCTGTGGCCTTCTTCAGATTTACAGACACTACATAACCGATTTATTTTTTATAGGTCTGGATCTAATTAATGGCACACCTGATGGTAATGACAATTCACATTTCATCAGGTATTTGATGATCAGTCATCAGGTAGACTAGAGCACCCAATCAAAAAAACCCAAGTGGGAAGGCTGTCACAGCCAATCAATACATACTATTTTTACCAGTGAAATACGATAATACAATATATACTCATAGACATTTAGGGAAGTTAGAACATCAGCTCTGGGAAGAGTCATCATAAATAACTTTCTAAATATCCAATAAAAAGATTATCTGAACAAAGTTTACATAGAAAAACACACATTACAGGTAACACCTCAAATCATAGTCCACATTGAGTCCATGAGGAGATAGAGTTCTCAGTTGGTGGATCCAGAAGTGTTCTCTCCTGGAAAGCAAAAGATCTAGGTTACCTCCTCTCGGTGGCAGTGATACATGTTCAATACCAATGTATTTAAATGAGGAGATAGGGTGGTTGGCCTCAACAAAATGTGCTGCTACTGGATAATTCATATTCTTACATCTGATGGTACTTCGGTGCTCAGCAATACGAGTCTTTAGTGCTCTACTCGTTTTACCTACATATGATTTTCCACAGGGGCAAATAATGAGGTAGATTACTGACTTAGTATTGCATGAAACAATTCATTTAATGGGGATCTCTTTGCCTGTGTGAGGGTGTTTAAAGCTGGTACAACGTTCTGTATACTTGCATTGAAAACAGCACCCACAGCGACGGTTCCCATCTGGAATGGGTGTTAACACAGTTTGGGCTGGCCTAATTTGAGAGGGAGGTAAATAAGAATGTACAAGGCGGTCTCTCAGGTTTCTGCCCCTTTTGAAAACTGTGAGGGGTCGCTCTTTGAACACACCTCCGAGTTGAGGATCTGACTCAAGAATATGCCAGTGTTTAGTTATGATTCCCTTCAACAGTTTTGCACTCCTAGAATATTCAGTAGTAAAAACCACACATTCATTAGATCTCACCTTGGGCTTGCTTTTTAAGAGGTCTACCCTAGATCTATCATTAATTTTCTTAGCTGCTTCATTCAAGATTATTTTGTATCCCCTTTGTTGGAAGTTGTTTGTCATTACCTTCATGTTTCTTTCAAAATCTTCAGTTTTCTGGCAAATGCGTTTTACAGAATTAGGATGCAACACAGACACACTGGAAATAGAGGTGACAAAGCGCGTCACGGAAGCGTCACGGAAGCATCAATTCAGCTCGAGCGCGTCGCTTGACCATTCACACCAGATGCGTTCAGCCCAGCATCGGTCAAAGGCGATCCCTGTCCTCTGCACTTATGTTTCACAGGCACAGCTGTTTCCTATTGCGTGTTGACTTTCCTCCACTCACAAAATTTCAATCGTGTTGAGATGACCTGATTCAGCACAGCTGTCGTGGATAACTCTGTAAGACACATAATCACACCACCTGTGTGAGTGTGGCCGCACGCTGATTGGCCCGATGCCATAAAGACACCGCTTTGCTTTTCTGATTTCCAGCAAGAACAAGCAGTTGTGTGTGTGTGTGTGTGTGTGTGTGTGTGTGTGTGTGTGTGTGTGTGTGTGTGTGTGTGTGTGTGTGTGTGTGTGTGTGTGTGTATAGTTTGGGATCAAACAAACAAATAGTGTTGTGTGCCCACTTACTTTACAGGAACAGAGCTAATCAGGTGCGTGATCCCTCTGGGCGATAGCATCTCCGTCGTGTTCAGTAGTAAGAGAGTGGCGACAACGGAGGTGCGATTCCAGGAAGGGAGTTCACGCTATGTTTGAATGCATAAAATAAAGCTGATAATATACAATTTGATTATTTAAACGTCTTACCCTTTCAAAGTACATCACAAACAGTCCAGTTCCTTTTTGCCAAAAGTAATTTTTGCAATGTAAAAGATGTCGCAACTCTTCTATTATACGACTCTGGCTCTGCCGTGTGCTGACCATTTTTGTTCTTGACCAAGCCCGCCCGAGTGCAGGGGAAGTTCTGACCATGCTGCACAGTCAAAATTGCTAGATATATTCCCAAGCCTGTGTCATCCTTAAAGGTAAATTCGCAGATGACACCACCCTGGTGGGGCTCATAACGAATAATGATGAGACGGCGTACAGGGACGAGGTGCAGCGGCTGGTGGAGTGGTGTGCCAGGAACAATCTCTCCCTCAACACCAAGAAAACCAAGGAGGTGGTCATTGACTACAGGAAGAATAAGACTGCCCCTGCCCCGCTCTACATCAATGGGGACTGTGTGGAGAGGGTCCCCCACTTTAAGTTCCTGGGGGCACACATCTCCGAGGACCTCGCCTGGTCAGTCAACTCTGCAGCGGTGGTAAAGAAGGCCCAGCAGCGACTCCACTTCCTGAGAGTACTCAGACGTAACAATCTCGAGGAGAAGCTGCTGGATCTTCTACCGATCCACCATCGAAAGCATACTGGCGTATGCCATCACAGTGTGGTACGCTGGCTCCACCGCAGCTGACAGGAAGAGGCTACAGAGGGTGATCATGGACAGCCGAGAGGATAACTGGCTGTCCTCTCCCCTCCCTAGATGACATAGTCAGCTCCCGCTGTCTCTCCAGGTCAGAGCGGATCATCCGTGACCACCTCCACCCTGGTCATCACCTGCTCAGCCTGCTGCCCTCGGGCAGGAGGTACAGGAGCATCAAGAGTCACACAAACAGACTAAAAAACAGCTTTTTCCCATGGGTCGTCCGGACTCTAAACAATCACAGCAGCAGCCGTTAATTCTCTGCTAGTGCAATACATGAACTTGTGCAATACAATATATCAACGTGCAATATTCTTTTACTACCTCAGCAGTATTTTATTAGTATTTTATTGTTGTTTTGTTCCTGCTTTTTTTTGCCCCCCATCTAGGTGTCAAGTGTCTTCATCTGTTCTTAATGTTGTTGTTGTTGTTTTTTCTCTTAAATGTTTTTTAATTATTTACATCTGATTCTAATGCACTGTCAGCTGAAGCACTCTTAATTTTGTTGTATGGGGAACTGTGCAATGACAATAAAGGCTATTCTATTCTATTCTATTCTTCTACATTCAGCTATGTTTTTGTGTTAAAATAAGTGCTAAATGGCTCTATGACAGCAATCACTGAAATAGTGTTTGGTCAGTGACTTGAAACCCCCCAACCCCTCGCTGTCCTCTATCTCTCTCCTGTAGTCCTGCATGCAGGGCGGACGTATTTCCGCAAGCGTAAGCCCTCGTTCACACAGGACGCTCAACCTACGCAAGTTTCATTTCAGCGTCCTTGTTAACAGGCGAAGCCTTTCACACCACCTGCGCACGTGCAATGCTGACGCCGTGCCGAAGCCACGCTCACGCCACGCCAAAGCGATCACTCGGGCTTGACGCCGAATTTCCAAGCTTGACGCTGAAGTCGTGAAGCCGTGAGGCATGAAGTCAATTGGGAGTTGTGGGCGGGTTCAAGCGCGAGAGTAGGCGCTGAGAGGAGCTGAGGGGAAAAGAGAAGGTGTCTTGTGTGAACAACAAGGCGTACGTTCAGCTTGTGCCTGCTTCAAGCTTCAGTTCTGCTTACGTTCGGCATCCTGTGTGAATGTAGGCTTACTCGTAGAGACTCACGGACGGCATTGGATTCAGGGTGAAAAAATACATGTAGTCCTTTATAGGCATCGTGATCCAACCTTCCGTATCCCAGAAAATGTCTACTTTTTTCTGATTGGATAAAAATTGGTGCCGACCTCAAACTATCTGTGATGATCATCATAGCTGTTTAAGCGTTATGACATCATCAGTGATGTCATAGGTGTCTGCGAGCATTATGACATATTCTGATGACATCATCAGTGATGTCATAGGTGTCTGCCACCAGTCACTATATGAGGAGGCACAAGACAGGACGAAGAGAAGAGGCGAGAGAAGAGCGCTGACAGTAGCGTTGGATGACGAACCTACCAGAGAGCTGGCAGAAAACAGTCCTCATGTAGCGCTGGACGACAAACCGGCTAGTGAGCTGGCATGGCTGCAAATTACCAGAATGTGGGCTGGCTGGTTATATGCAAAGTACCAGGTCATGGGCTGGCCAATATGGTTATATGCAAATGTCAGGACTTGGGCTGACTAAATGGGTTATGAGTAAACTGCCAGGACGTGGGCTGATACGGGGCGGCTGCCTGATGGTTGGGGCTCATGACCCTGTAGCCTCGTAATGGGGCGGCTCGGATCTGATACCCCATGGATGCCCTACCATAGGAACAGGCCTAGCGGAACCAACAGGCCTTGTGCAAGCCTGGGGCCCTACGCTCCAGCCCCCAGGAATGCTGCATCACCTTTTCCATTTGCAAATGTACTGTGTACATTTGGGGGTGGCTGTTAGAAAGGTTCCCACACAGATGCTTATTTGAGATGCGATGGCCGCTACCAAGGGCCGTCCCTAGGGCTCGGATCTGGCCAGTTCCCTGGAACTCTCCCTGGATGATGTTTTGGTGATGACATCATGGGAGCCGATGATGTCATCATAGCTGTTTAAGCGTTATGACATCATCAGTGATGTCATAGGTGTCTGCCACCAGTCACTATGAGGAGGCACAAGACATGTTTGCCAGACTGGAGAAGAAGCGAAGCTCCCCTTATCTTCTTCTCTTCTCTTCAACTTTGGTCAAACATGCCTCATAGTGACTGGTGGCAGACACCTATGACATCACTGATGATATGACATCACTGATGTCATAAGATGATGCCATAACGCTTGCAGACACCTGTGACATCACTGATGATGTCATAATGCTTAAACAGCTATGATCATGTCATCAGCGAAACGTCATCCAGGGACAGTTGCAGGGAACTGGCCGGATCCGAGGCCTAGGGACGGCCCTTAGTAGCGGCCATCCCGTCTCGAATAATTTTATCACCCTATGATTTTACCTTTTTTTCTATTGTGACCTTACGAGAAATGCTGAGCAGGTCTTGGACCTCTAAAAGGCAAGCAGCCAGACACTAGAAGAGTTTACAGAAAAATAATCTTTATTCACAATTTCTGTTAATGACAGTTTCTACTCCGAGAGAGGCAAGATGAATATACAAAAATAATGTTCTCTTTGTGCATCAGGTGCAACGAGTTCACAAATATCACCCTGAATAATCCTAGGCTAAAGCAGTGACCACACCTGGATGATCATCCTAGAATAACAACACAACACAACAGGAACAATATTAACCACACACACATAAAATACATCCACCATGTACACAAATTAATACAGTTAAATAAGCCGCCCATTTCCCGAGCAGTAGCAGCAATGCTCACCCCTTAAACAAGACTAGAGGATTCACTCTGGACTCGAGCTGCAAAGCCCCGGGACGACCACCACTACGACCACCGGCCCATTAACCCTCTGACACAATGAAACATCTTGACAAACATCCGGACACATCGATTTGAAAGAAAATGCAAACAAAATATAAACAATAATAAAATACCTGCACAACACTGGCACGTGCCTACCCCCCTCCGTGAAGCCTGCCTGGCCGATAACTCCTTCCTGGAAATAGTTAATCACCGATCAAGCCCACATTCAGACACTTCACTAACGTTTTAGAATATTCATGTACAGAGGTAATCACATATACTCACACGTCCTGACAAATCAAACAGCTTCGGTATTAGCGTGTCTCGGCTGTAGTTCACTGTGTGCCGTGCTGACTCCGGTACACACAACTCAAACTGCAGAGTGCCGCACGTCCTGACTCCAGCGACCAGCGCGCGTCTTGACTCAAACAGAAATGTTTGCTCGTGCTCTGCCGGCGGAAATACAAAAACGGGGAAACCTAGGTCCGCCCAAATCTATGTCCGACACGCAACCTGACTTGCGTTCGTTCATCAGTTCCACCCGGTCACACTATGATCTTTTCTTATTGTTTTAATAATTTATTCTGTAAAACACTTTGATCAGCATTTATGTTTTGAAAGGTGCTATATGTTGTTGTTGTTGTTGTTGTTGTTGTTGTTGTTGTTGTTGTTGTTGTTATTATTATTAATAAAATGATGAATGATTAAATTCAAAGAGGCTTTATTGGCATGACCATAGTGAATTACAGTATTGCCAAAGCACATTGTACATGGTAGTACAGACATAGGGAAAAATACAGTTTGTAACATACAAAACGGAAAACATGTTACTGTAACATACAGGTAGTTCGAACAACCATGTCACCAATATTTTGTAATGAAATATATACAGATGACGTACACGCCCGCCGCCGCAGCCCTAGATCCGGTCGTCATCGTCCCAGCCACCTGTCGTCACTCTGGGCCATCTACCCACTACTCCTTCGCCTGCCTGACACCCTCCCCCCCTTCCCAGGCCTCATCATCACCACCGACCCCTATCCTCCCCTTCTCTCCTCTCGATGCCACCAATGTGGACTCATGGATCCCTCAGATCACCCTCGTGGGACTCCCAATCTTTTTACCCCCTTTTCACCTAGCTAATTAGCTAGTATTCCCTGAACTTACGAACACTTAAAGACTATATTTTCGATTTCTTTTTGGACTCTACCTTTTACATTTTCAACTCTCTTCCCTGATCTTGGGATCATTTAAAGACTACATTTTCGTATTCCTTTTGTTGGACTCCTATTTACATTTTCAATTTTCTGTTCTTTTGTAAATTTTATTTCCATATTCTGAAACTCTGTAAATGGTTTAACCCGGCATCTTCTCGGCCTGTCCCGGAGGCGGGTCCTCAGATGGGGTCCATAGCTGGGCCCCTACAGTACATCGGCCCTCACAAGGTTTCTCCTCAGCCAACAAGTCACTGAGGCAATACATGTGGTAATCCATGTGGTGGAAAGGTTTCCTTGCGCGCCCTGGGGGTGAGGGGGGTGCCGCTGTGTCCCGGCCTGGCCTTCTCTCCCACGCCTTATGGGTGTGGGGGCGGGGGCCGGGGTGGGGGCCATTGGTGCTCTCCATCACTGGTCGAGGGTTGCCGGTAGGTTAGAATAGCTTAGGTTAGGCGATAGATTAGCTACAGCCTAACTGTAGGCTGTAGACCTGTTATAGTGTTCAGGCTAAAATCAGACTAGAGCAGAATAGGATAGGCCAGACTAGGCTGTAGATTAGTTAGATTCCCTGTGTCCTAGTTAGTTCCGGTTAATGTCTAGAGTAGTCAGATTGTCTGATCTTCTCTCCCCTTTTCCTGCTCTCTCCTCTCTCACACTCTAAAGCATGCCACTCATTCTACTCTAAAGCATGGCATCCCCTCCTTTCACTGTTCTCTCCACATACTCTCTCTCATACTCCCCCTGCTCTCCCTCCCCACCTCCTCCCCTTCCTGAACTCTCCCCCCCATTATTCTAAAGCATGGCATCCATTATATTCTAAAGTATGGCACCCATTCTCTTTCTCTTTCCCCCTTCCCCTGCTCCTTCCCCACCTATCCCTCCCTGTTCTCTCCTCCCCCACATTTACCATTCCCTCCCGCACCTCCTCCCTTTCCATGCTCTCTCCTCCCCCACATTCCCCCACTCTCCCCCCTCCCTTCTCCTGCTCTCTCTTTCCCCCTTCCCCTGCTCCTTCCCCACCTCCTCTCCTCCCCAACATTCCCCATTCCCTGCCACTTCCTGCTCTCTCCTCTCTCACATTCCCCCTGCTCTCTCTCCCCTGCACCCTCCCCACCTCCTCCCTTTCCTGATCTCTCCTCCCCCAATATTCTAAAGCATGGCACCCATTCTACCCCAAAGCATGGCACCCATTCTATCCTCTCCCACTATTCCGCCACTATTCTAAAGCATGGCACCCATTCTACCCTAAAGCGTGGCACCCATTCTATCCTATATTTCCATATTTTCTATATTTCTCTATCATATGATTGTTCGATGTTCAAGATTCAAGATTCAATATTTTTATTGTCACTCCGTAGTACAAGTATCACGTGTGAAATTCTTGTGCTGTGAACTCCGTTTACAACATAGTACAAATATAACAGCGCATATGAGTGCAAAAACAACAAGAGACACAACAAGCAATAAGGCAGTAGAGTGATAAGGCAAGTCAGAGACAGTGGCATATTCACTGCTCATAGGTGCACATGTCATGTGCATACTTGGACGTACTTAAACATTTTGAATTCGACGTATTTGACGTACAGGTGCAAATAGCATATACCTAATTAAACATACAATTAAACATTACACATACATAATGGTAGCATCTACAGTGCGGTACAGTACAGCTACTACACTATTTGTGTATGTTAAGGAGTCTCGTGGCCTGCGGGAAGAAACTGTCCCTCAAGGGAATTGTGCGTGCTTTTGGGACCCTGTATCTTCTCCCTGAGGGTAACAGGGAGAACAGGCTGTTGTGGGGATGGTTTGTGTCTTTGATGATCTTCAGGGACCTCCTGAGGCACCGCTGGTTATATAGTTCCTGCAGTTCTGGCAACTCACATCCTGTTACGTGCTGGGCCGCGCGTCTCACTCTCCGTAGCGCCCTGCGGTCCATGGTGGTACAGTTCCCGTACCAGGTGGTGAAGCAGCCAGTCAGCAGGCTTTCAATGGTGCCTCTGTAGAAGTCCCTAAGGATTTCTGGCCTTAGCCCACATTTCTTTGATGTGTTATTATTACTACTGTAATTTGCTACTGTTGTGTCAGCTAGCCCTCCTTTCCCTGTTCTCTCCATATACTCTCTCATACTCCCCCTGCTCTCCCTCCCCACCTCCTTCCCTTCCCGAACTCTCCCCCCCACTATTCTAAAGCATGGCATCCATTCTATTTTAAAGCATGGCACCCATTCTCTTTCTTTCCCCCTTCCCCACCTCTCCTCTGTTCTCTCCTCCCCCACATTTCCCATTCCCTCCCCACCTCCTCCCTCTCCCTGCTCTCTCCTCCCCCACATCCCCCCACTCTCCCTCCCCCCTCCAACTTTCCCCCTTCCCCTGCTCCTTCCCCACCTCCTCTACTCCCCAACATTTCCCATTCCCTCCCCACCTCATCACTTACCTGCTCTCTCCTCTCTCACATTCCCCCTGCTCTCCCTCCCTTCTCCTGCTCTCTCCTCTGCTCTATCCTATATTTCTAAATTTTCTATATTTCTCTATCAATTGTTCAAAGTGTTATCATTACTACTGTAATTTGCTACTGTTGTGTCAGCTAGAATTAGCTAGACATATTTTCTGTGAAGCCCTCTGGGACATGCTTGTGAATTAGGACTATACAAATAAACTTGACTTGACTTGACTTGACAGATATATACATATTGATTGTGCTTGAAATAGAGAGAGGGAAGGGGAATTGTCTTTGTGTGTGTGTGTGTGTGTGTGTGTGTGTGTGTGTGTGTGTGTGTGTGTGTGTGTGTGTGTGTGTGTGTGTGTGTGCGTGCGTGCGTGCGTGCGTGCGTGCGTGCGTGCGTGCGTGTGTCTGTGTGGTGATGTGTTTTTTCTGGAGAGGTGTGTGTGTGGTAATGTGATGTGCTTTTTCTGGAGAGGTGTGCGTGTGTGTGTGTGTGGACAAGGTGCTCACTCACTGTCCCTCAGATTGTGACAAGTCATTATATATTTAGCTGATGTGTTGCAGCTTGTCGTCTCCTCTCCCAGCAGGACGGGTAGTGTGTTGATGTTAGGGAGGCTTCTGAAGCCTGGGTGGGTCTGTTCCATTTTGGGGTAATATTCATTTCTGATAGTGTTATATTTTGGACAGGTGGTGAGGAAGTGCAGCTCTGACTCCACCTGTTGCTTCTCTCATCTCTCCCACCTGGCTGTGGCTGTCATGAGTGTCCTCACTCGGTGATCATGAGTTTGCTGTTTCATTCATTGATATGCCAAACGATTAATTCATATATGTGAACGTTAATAGCGGGCACTTATCACCCAATAGCCTAATGCAGTAGGCTATCATCTCCTTTGCATTTTCAAACTGGCAGATAGGGGAAAGAAACGATTCAACTTTTACTTGTTTACTCACCAATTTGGCTCTCTTCCAAATAATCCAGCCATGTAACTACGTCCATTCATGAAATTATTAAATAGCATGGGGGGACATTACTGGTTTGTAAAAGTGCAATTTAACCACCTGCCCACTCACAGCATGTTCCGGATAATGAGCTGGGAGTTGCTTAACTACAACCGCTCTGCCAGCGATGCAGACATTATACTAGGTCAGGGATACTCAACTTGCTTTGCCCGGGGGCCACTTTCGTGAAATGATAGAAGGCGAGGGGCCAGTTAATAAACAAACAATATACATTTTTCTGTAGCGGATTGTAGGTTTTTGGGGTGTCAGCCGGAGTTTAGTCTGACAATGTTGTGCACACCGGATAGTTAGTTAGGTTAAGTTAGTTAGGTTAAGTTCATACATAAGTGCCTGGGTAGCAAGCAGACGTGTTTTGACAATTAGTATTTGAGTATTAGTATTTGACAATTTAGCAGCTAAATCATAGATTATTGAAGGATAGGGGTGTCACGATACACTAATTTCACAATACGATACGATACACGATATTGGGTTCACGATAACGATACGATACGATATTTTAACAATATTCTTTAACAAAAGTAAATAATTTTTATGTATTTATTTATAATTTATTTAACCATGTGATTCCCGTTGAAATCGAAACCTCTTTTCAAGGGAGCCCTGGGAAAATACTGGAAAAATAGTCTTTCATTTGAAATACACAAAATACAAAACAAATGCTGTTTTTGGAAATTGTTATTATAATAACTATAAAACAACATGGAAGATAATGCTTCTCTTGCAATAGAATGTGTCACACTGTCACAAACTAAATGTTTGTTGCATGGTGAAAGAAAAATAAAGTATACAATCTATTTCTTAAATAACTCATGCTCAATGGTCCCTAAACTTATGTAATCTTATGTAGCCTACCCCTTGAGCTGTTTTGCTATGCCAGTAGTAGTCTACCCCCTCACTCATGCGTGTTGATTCTGCTAAATGTGTTCTATTATTATTCAGGAGCAAAAAATATATATATATATATATTATTTTTTTTGTATCGTGATTTTTTTCTGACGATACATATCGTGACGTTTTGATATCGCGATATATCGTGCGACGAAATATCGTGACACCCCTATTGAAGGATATTCCATATTCCAGACTGAAATGCTATAACAGAAGTGGAGTATTGGCCAGAATGACATGAACATTTGGACACTTATTCAGTGGGTATTTTGCATGTTGCGTTCAGGTGCACTATAAACAAAAAAAATAAGGTTTTTGCAATTCCATCGCGGGCCGCAAGTTGAGTATCACTGTACTAGGGGCTCGGGTCGTAAAGATCTGCATTCGCGGGAGTGGCATACAGTGAATAATTGTTTCTAAACATGCAGGCTGACCAGCTAGCATCTGGTTACAATTAGGAGTTCACTGCATGTTTAGAAGGGGCTTTGGACTTCCCATTTGAACAAGATTTATGTTAGAGCCCATGAGGTTTCAGTGGGAATCAATCAACGGTAGTGTTTGACTATGCCCTTATTTTTTACTGACCTGAAGGTGATGCTAATGTCTATGAAACTATTGAAGGCTCTGCAGACACTGAAAATAGTACAGTATTATACTTTATGATTGACATGGAGCAATTGAAAATAGTACATTATATACTTAAGCAATATATCACGAGAGCAAGTGTGTTGTGGTGAATATATCCCGCTGATAAGCTGTTATCCCACGAGGCCGCAGGCCGAGTGGGATAACAGCTTATCAGCGGGATATATTCCACAACACCACGCAGCTCGAGTGCTATATTGCTTTTATAAAACGGTTTCCAAGTATAATAATATAATAATAATAATACTATAAGTCCGACTGGCATTTTATTCTGATAGAGTCAGTTGAAACACTACTGTAAGGCGGGACCTCTAGCAAGAAGATAGACGTGCGGGTGATTTGATTGGATCGTTCTGGAGACTGAAGTCGACATTGGCCAATCCTGGCGCTTGCTGAGAGCTTTTGCAAAGCCCCACACCAGAGCCATATGCCGACACCAAGTAACGTTACGTCTTATTTAGAAATGCGGGGTTAAGAGTGAGGGCGCGCGAGAGAGGGGTTAAGACATTAGCCCGCGTCTATTCTTGTACAAAACATCATTTTCTGCGAAGTATTAGTAAAGTTATAAGCGAAGATCGATTCACAAGGATCTGAAAGCTGTCTCCGCCATTTTGTTTTTGAGGTACTTTTAGTAAGAGAGTTGCGCCATCATGCGTCCATAATGACTCATTGTAAGGACTAGTGACCCTCCATACAGCAGATCAGGAGAAAGCTGTTTGGCTCGAGTGCAGCGCTGCCTTTTAGTAAGAGAGTTGCCATGGCAACCAATAACCCATGGCCATGGGTTATTGAACTCGGTTACTGGAATTATACAATGGCTGTGAACCAATCAGATTGCTTGATTTGAGAGAGCCGTTTTATAATTGATGATGAACATGGAGCAGTTGTCACTGAAATAACTCAACTGAGTGATTGAAAATCTACATTTCAGCTGGCCCTGCAGGCAAATCCAGTGACCCCATCTATTCTAAGATTGAACTCAAAAACTTTCCCAAGAAAGGTGAGTATGCAAATTATTAACATGAAATGCCGAATTATAAAAAGAGATGTTTTAATAAATACATTAATCTGATCTTCCTTAACAGTGAGGCATGCTGATGCAGCTGAGAGCACGGTCTATTCTGATGTGAAGATAAGATCAGCCAGGGGTAAAATCACTTATTCGAATTCCTCACTAACCTTTTAGCCACAAGTTCCAGATATCCCCCTATCATCGTTCATTATTTTCCCTGAGTTTCCCTTTCCGTTTTGACCAAGTTTTCCATGCTCGAAGTACAGACGTTTAGGCGGAAGCATTTGAAAATTGCGAGAGCCAACCGTCTCTATTCTGGTTTATCATCTGTCCATTTATCCTAGCTATATTTCTCCGATCATGGCCACATGTTTAATTGTTGTTGTGTTTTTCCTGTAGATAGTTAATAAATGTTCACATTTATCGCCAATAAGTTGTTTGGTCTTTCTTTATTTGTAGAATCAAGCAATCCCTGGAAGTAAAAGATCTCACAATCTTTGGAGTTCATGACTGATAACAGTAAACTTAAAGTAAACACTTCCGTAGGAAGTGGTGCCCCTAAATTAGTTTGAGCTTAAATTATCTATCATCTATTATACCGTTACATAATCCCATAATTACTGTACAAAATAATCAAGCTACAAAGTGAATTCTATGCAACTCGTTTGTTTATAATGTTATGAAGTAGAAGCAGTGACAGATACCCAGCTCTCATTGATGAGCTCAGTCAGAGAGCAAGGGAAGTTCCGCTAACGTTACGCTGAGCCCACCTGGATAAATTAGTAAGATTTCATGGCAAATAATATCCCCACGTCGGACTGAGAGCAGTTGGATGAAAATCGACCATCAGCACAGATGAAGAACTTTTTGTCACAAGTTTATAAGCCTAAGAAGAAAGTTTAGCCGCAGACGGTCTTGAGCTGAGTCAAAATGTGAGTAGGCTACATGTTTGTTTGTTCCTCTGTTTGGCTGTAGTGTGTTGCCTGTTGTGTGTCGGTCACAGCAAAAAAACGCAAAAACAGGAGGAGAGGAGAGGAGTGCATGCAGCCTGCGTATCAACATTTGACAATAAACACATTGGGTCCTATTTTCATACAGGCAATATCCCCTATTAGCGCTTGTGCACCTGTTTGCGCGTACCTTAAAGCAGGGAAGATTGCAGTCCGCTGTCCAGGTGTTATGCCGAGTTTTGCACCCCCGCCAGGCAGCAGCAAAACGCATCCCCACCTCATGGGAACATATTGTAATGATTTATACAGACAACGCTGACGAAGGCTATTGCTGAAACGCGTACGTTGTGGTTGCAACAGGAATAAAAAACCCTCAAAAGGACTTCTTTGAGTGCTGGCTCCTTCTCTACTGCTTTAAGAAACTCTTGTGCCGTGCACCTAAGACTTTAATTATCCGGTGAGTGTGCGGGCTGATAGCTCCCCAGCTATATCTGCAATGATTTATACAGAAACATAACTCTTTATAAATTATATAATTGTTTGGGTAGACATGACCTCCCTGTTTTTAAAGCTGCATTCAGCGATGTTTTTGTGTTCAAATAAGTGTTAAATGGCTCTATATTCTGACAGCAATCACTGAAATAGTGTTTGGTCAGTGACTTGAAACCCCCAACCCCTCACTGTACTCTATCTCGCTCCTGTAGTCCTGCAGGCTGGGCAGACATATCTCCGCAACCGTATGGATGGCGGCATTGGATTCGGGGTGAAAAAATACATAGTCTTTTAGAGGGATCGCGATTGGACCTTCCGTTTCTTAGAAAATGTAAACTTTTCTCTGATTGGATCAAAATTGGCGCCGACCTCAAACTATCCAATACTATCCAATAAAACGTAAATAATAATAATAATAATAATAATAATAATAATAATAAGTAAGCAAATACGTAGAGTAAGTATACCTTACGTGCCAATTGTCTTTATTGCACACTGAACTTATATTATTCGGCTTGGCCCATACGTTACATGTGGCTCAGCCAGGCACTTTTTCCAGTTAGCCTATCTTTATTGCACACTGAACTTATATTATTCGGCTTGCCCTATACGTTACACGTGGCTCAGCCAGGCACTTTTCCAGTTAGCCTATCGGCTGGCTCAGTCTCAGGAAGACTGAGCGTCTCCGAGGTGCTCTTTTAAGAGAGGCATTAAATAGACCAATGGCCACAGGCAGGAATGATTTCCTGTGCCTCTCCGTGTTGCATCTAGGTGGAATCAGTCTCTCACTGAATGTACTCCTGTGTTTGACTAGCACGCCGTGGAGTGGGTGCGAGTCATTGCTCATGATGGAGCGTAGCCTGGATAACGTTCTCTTCTCTGACACCGCAGTCAGAGAGCCCAGGTCCAGCCCCACAATGTCCCTGGCCTTACGGATCAATTTGTTAAGTCTGTTGGCATCCGCTGCCTTCAGCCTGCTGCCCCAGCACACAATAGCATAGAGGAAGGCACTAGCCACTACCGACTCATAGAACATCCTCAGCATGGTCCGGCAGACGTTGAAGGACCTCAGCCATCTCAGAAAGTAGAGACGGCTTTGCCCCTTCTTGTAGAGTGCATCAGAGTTCTTAGCCCAGTCTAGTTTATTGTCAATGTACACTCCAAGGTACTTGTAATCCTCCACTATGTCAACACTGACCCAGTGGATTGAAACAGGGGTCACCGGAGCCTTGACCCTCCTCAGGTCCACCACCAGCTCCTTTGTCTTTGACACGTTGAGCTGCAGGTGGTTCTGCTCACACCATGTGACAAAGTTGGCCACCACATCCCGATACTCATCGTCATCGCCATCTTTGATACATCCCACTATCGCAGAGTCGTCAGAGAACTTCTGAAGGTGGCAAGACTCTGTCTGGTAGGTGAAGTCCGTGGTGTAGATGGTGAAGAAGAAGGGAGAGAAGACCGTCCCCTGTGGTGCTCCCGTATTGCTGACCACTCTGTCTGACACACAGTTCTGCAGGCGCACATACTGTGGTCTGCCAGACAGGTAGTCCACAATCCAGGCCACCAGGGGGGCATCCACTCGCATCGCCGTCAGCTTCTCACCCAGTAGAGCCGGCCTGATGGTGTTGAACGCACTGGAGAAGTCGAAGAACATGACTCTCACAGTGCTGGCAGGGTTGTCAAGGTGGGCGTAGGCGCGGTTGGTCAGGTAGATGACCGCGTCCTCCACTCCCAGCCGGGGCTGGTAGGCGAACTGGAGGGGGTCAAGGGATGGTTTGACCATAGGCCTGAGCTGCTCCAGGACGAGTTTCTCCAGGGTCTTCATGATGTGGGACGTCAAAGCTACCGACCTGTAGTCGTTGGAGCCACTGGGTCTTGGCTTTTTCGGTACAGGAACGATACAGGACATTTTCCACATCATGGGGACCTTTTGGAGACTCAGGCTCTTGTTGAAGATCAGCTGTAGCACATCACACAGCTGGGGGACACAGGCTTTGAGCACCATGGGGCTGACGCCATCCGGGCCAGCTGCTTTTCTCGTGTGTAGTCTCCTCAGCTGATTCTTCACCTGGTCCGCTGTGATGGGCAGCGTGGGTGGGGGGGGAGTGGCATCATCAGCTCTGAAGCCCTTCGGGGGGGGGGGGGGGGGGGGGGGGGGGGGTGTGGCCTCGTCTCTGGGTGACGGGGTATGAGGGGGGGTATTGACTAGGGGAAGTAGCCTTCATTATTGAAAGCATGTCTGAGACATCATTTATTCGGGTCAGGAGCCGTGAAGATGACTTCATTTACAAAAATGCTTTTTTCTTCGCTTTCTGCTCACTGGGTGAAAACGACCTACATTCAGGTGTCGATAACTAAAGAACGGATGAAGGTAGAATCAAACTTTTCCTCCCTGTGAAAGTAGAGGCTCTCTTCTTTCTTTTGGGATATTCAGTCTTTACGTAGTCATAGAAGAAAATATTCTGTGGGTCTTGGAAAATTTATGAAAATGATCAAAAACCCTGGCAGTGGCTGGTGACTTTTCCTCAGAACCTCTGATGGAGAATGAGTTAATAACTAAGTATAAAGTACATGTGTACTTGGGCACATGGGCACAAAAAACGTGACGCGTTTCAACCTCTCTCGAAGACCAGAGAGATTGAAACGCGTTGTGTTTTTTGTGCCCATGTCTATTCCTTTAAAGATGTACATTGTTTGTAAACTGGTTTCAGTACACTTTATACTTTATACTTCATTATTAAATCTTTGCTCCTAACTTCCAAGAAGCTCATTGTCTTGTTTATACTGGAATAAATACAATCAATTGCTTAACCCTGTACTGTATTGTTGTGGTTGTTGTTGTTGTTTTGTGTTTTGTTTGCTCTCCCCCCCTCCCCTTTCCCTCATATGTGCATATTGTTTTGTTTTGTTTCTTATTTGTTATTTGGTGGTCTGTGTGTAATTAATTAGAAATTGTGAACAAAAAAACTAAGAAAGAAATTCCAATAGTCAAATCTACATTTCAGCTGGCCCTGCGGACAAATCCAGTGACCCCATCTATTCTAAGATTGAACTCAAAAACGTTCCCAAGAAAGGTGAGTATGCAAATTATTAACATGAAATGCCGAATTATGAAAAGAGATGTTTTAATAAATACATTCATCCGATCATCCGTAACAGTGAGGCATGCTGATGCAGCTGAGAGCACGGTCTATTCTGGTGTGAAGATAAGATCAGCCACAGGTAAAATCACTTATTCAAAATCCTCACTAACCTTTCACCCACAAGAACATTAAGACAAATGTTTCACTGCTACTGTATCACATCATCATTGTAAAATATCACAAGTTAAGTTTTGAGGATGTACTCGAGGATGTACTGTATAGATTTTTGTGGTCAAAGGGCAAAGTTCAAGGTCACTGTGACCTCAGGAACGCCATTTTCTAGCTCATTAACGCAATATCTCAGGAATGGCTTGACTGAATTTCTTCTAACTGGCCTCAAACGTCCACTTGTTCTCGAGGATGTACTGATTAGATTTTAGTGGTCAAAGGTCAAAGTTCAAGGTCACTGTGACCTCAGGAACGCCATTTTCTAGCTCGTGAACGCGATATCTAAGGAATGCCTTGACTGAATTTCTTCTAACTTGCCTCAAACGTCAACTTGGACGCGAGGATGTACTGATTAGATTTTGGTGGTCAAAGGTCAAAGTTCAAGGTCACTGACTCAATATCAACAATTAAACAAGTGGACGTTTGTGCCAAATGTGCTGATTCCATCAAGGCATTCCTGACATATCGGGTTAACGAGGTAGAAATTGGCATTCAGCGACCTTGAAGTTTGACATTGGACCATCAAAATCTAATCAGTACATCCTCGAGTCCAAGTGGATGTTTGAGGCAAATTCAAAGAAATTCTGCCATATCACGTGAACGAGCTAGAAAATGGCGTTCCTGAGGTCACAGTGACCTTAAACTTTTACATTTGACCACCAAAATCTACATGGTACAAGTTTGTGTTGATAGCAGGGACAATGGTATACTCTATTCCAAAGGATATGGTACAGTCAGGCCCGGTTCTACGGGGGTGCAAAAGCATGCATTGCACCCTTATTTTAATTGTCTGCATGCTCAGTTGAAAAGTAAATTTTTTTTTTTTTTTTTTTTTTTTTTTTTTTGAAATAAATGCTACAGCTGCACACTTACTGTTTAAACTTGAATTATAGTTGTTGTTTTTCTTTGTTCTTTGATGTGATTTTATGGCTTTTTGGCACCTATATGTAACCTTTTAAGGTTGAGATAATTGTATTATCATTATATGGTCCAAATATTTCAGTAAAGCACTTGAAACACTTGAAATATTCTTGCTTGGGTGGTATCATTCTACTTGAAATGATGGTCAAATGCATTATTTTTAGTAAAATAACATGTCAAATTTTTCGGGCGGCCGGCCTTTGGCCGGCCACCCGAGTGGGACCGGCCTGCGGCCGGGCATCTGCACCCCCTCCTATCTGGGATGCACCCCTAGTCATCTTGTTCTGGAACCGGCCCTGGGTACAGTAAGAACATGGCAATACCATGGAAACAAACAATGCTTCCCTTTACAGTTTAAGCTTACTTACTGGGTAACTTGTGAGATTTTACTTGATAACTTTTTGGAATGTACATGGTACAAGTGTATAATTACTGGGTAAATACTAGGTAATTACCAAGTAAATACCTGGTAGTTATCGGGTTAATACCTGGTAAATACCGGGTAATTACCTGGCCATTGTCGAGTAAATACCTGGTAATTACCTGGTAAATATCTGAGTTATTATCACCGTAACACGGTCACATTTACACAAATTGATGGGTAATAGTGGCACTTATAATCTATAATCTATAGATCTATAATCTATAATTACTAGGTAAATACTAGGTCATTACCGGGTAAATACCAGGTCATTACCGGGTAAATACCTGGTAGTTGTCAGGAAAATATCTTGTAAATACCGGGTAACTACCTGGTATTTACTACCCGGTAAATACCCAGTAAATACTGTTATGCCTCGGGCACAAGGGAAGCCAAGACATGACATGAGGTGCCCCGACTCTTCCCAATCCCAAAGACAAGACAGCTGGACCAGGATCTGCAGTTCTCAGTGTAGCAGTTTTTATTTTTTTAACTTCAGAGTAGAGCAATACCCGCAATACCCGAAACAATAAACAAAACCATACTAAACCCACCCCTCACTTCCCTAACCAAACAAAAGGGGATAAATAAAATACAATAATCTTACCTACCTCCTACAACAAAAACAGGAAATAAAGTATAAAGAAAAGGGGTTTCTCCCTCCTACGGGACTGCTACATGAGGTAAAGATTTGTATACAAATGGTAACAGAAGGGCTACAATTTTACCCATAATAATTTAACAACACGGCCCCTATCGTTGCACGGCGCTATCGTTTGCGCTGCGTTTGCGCGCCTCTTATTGCTATCTTCCCAGATATCTGCCTCCACCGTCCAGTTTTGCGCTGGGATGACACAGGTGTAGGCGTGGCCCAGGCGTGATGGTGGGCCTCTAGCCTATCATGTGTCTTGCGCAAGTGTTATTTAGCGCTGTGGGGAAGATACCGTCGGTATGTGGCGAGCGCAAAGAGAGGTTTGGGAGTTGCCCGTTCCACAATAGGCGTTCCAGCGCAAAGTGTTAGAAAAAATCGCCTTGGGTGCTCTAAATTTTAACGCCAGCAATTAGCTGGTCTTAGCGCAAACAACCCACTACGCCAGGCCTGAGCGCAGACAGTATTCTCCGGTGCAGTGCAGGAAATCCTCGCTTGGATAGGTCCATTACGCACGGCTCGTGCTCGGACACACAATTCCCTCCTCAGAATGCCACGTTGATTTTCAACTAACCTACACTGCAGAAAAAAACACACCTTGATTTAACAATGAGAATTTGTTTGTCATGGCTTCAAACAGCCCAAATTGGGCTTCAAACGGCCCAAATTGGGCTTCAAATCGGCCCAAATCGGGCTTCAAACGACCCAAATCGGGCTTCAAACGGCCCAAATTGGGCTTCAAACAGCCCAAATCTGGCTTCAAACGGCCCAAATTGGGCTTCAAACGGCCCAGATTTTTCGCTCCCGCCCGCATCAGCCCGTATCGGCCTGGCCTGCTTGGTATCTAATGCCCGGCCTGAATTATGATCCCAGTCCGCCCCTGTCCGAAGAGTTTCCACATGTTCAGGCCAAGTGGATGAATATGCCACTATATCATCCAGATAAACCGCACAGTTTGGTACCCCACACAACACCTTATTCATTAGCCGCTGAAAGGTTGCGGGCGCATTTCTCAAACCAAACGGCATAACAGTGTACTGCAAAAAACACTCCGGGGTCACGAAAGCACTGATCTCGGACGCACGGGGTGTTATCGGAACTTGCCAATAACCTTTAAGGTCTAGCTTTGTGACAAATTTGGCTGAACCACCACAATCCACCAAATCATCCATGAGTGGGAGTGGGAACGAATCTGGTTTTGTGACTCCATTCACCTTCCGAAAATCACTACAAAAACGTGCCGTCTGGTCAGGTTTTGGCACCAGTATAGAAGGTGAACTCCAGGGGCTGCAACTTGGAATTGCAAAACCATGTTCAAGTAGATAATTTACCTCCTTCTGCATCACAACACGTTTTGCTGGATGGACGCGATAAGCCTGCTGCTTTATGGGTTTGTGATCTCCCACATCAATATCATGACACAATACATTCGTTTGGGAAGGTATATCACCGAACAGTGTTGGATGGTCTTTTATAAGTCCGCTAATCTCCCGCCTTTCACACTCAGACAAATGTGCCAAATGTGCCTCCAAATTTGACAATATCTCAGAATTCCGGAGGCGAGCGCACAAAACAGCCTCCCCCCTATCCTCCAACCCGTCCTCCTTGGGACTGTAAGCAGGGTTGGCAACCACCACAGAGGCAACCGGCACCAATACAGGAGGACTACACCCATCCCTCTCCATGTACCGTTTAATCATATTAATATGACACACACAACTTTTCTTTCTACGATCGGGAGTTTTTATCACATAATTTGTTTCACTTAACTTGCGATCCACAACGTAAGGCCCAGAAAACTTGGCATGCAGTGCATCCCCCAGAGGCAACACCAATACATGCTCCCCTTGTCGAAATGTGCATGCCACAGATTTCTCATCATACTGTTTCTTCATTTTGGACTGTGTCACACTGAGAGACTCACGGGCCAAATCACAGGCACGGTGTAGTCTCTCCCAAAATGAACTTACATAGTCCAAAACGTTCTCCTTCACATCGGATTTCACAGAGAGCCATTTTTCCCTTAACAAGCGCAGGGGACCGCGCACGGTGTGACCGAAAACCAAATCGGCTGGACAAAACCCCACTGACTCCTGTACAGTTTCCCTCGCCGCAAACAGCACCAGGGGCAACCCTCCATCCCATTCATGATTTGACTCTGTACAGAACTTGCGAAGCATGGCTTTCAAAGTTTGGTGAAATCTCTCCAACGCACCCTGGCTCTCTGGATGATAAGTGCTGGACGTATGGTGTGTAGTGGCTTCTTGTCCTTGATTCAAAAGTTCCTTAGCCACAGTGGGCAGTGACTGGCAATAATCCAAACGCACACAAAAGATCAATGTCCAAAAGATTGTTTTCTTGTCAAAATGAATGGGTATTTATTTTTCCTTTTACAGCTCCATTCTTCTGTCATCAATACAAAACTTAGATACTTTAAATAAACTTTAAACAAACTAAGAAAGATGATAAACCTTAATTGGCATGAACAAAGGGAAAACCATGATCTTCAGCATGGTCAAAGACTGTTTGCCCTGCCGGCCACTCCCCTCACCTGCCAGGCTTACCTGAGGCCTTTATGTTTTTCCTCCTGCCAGCAGGTGGGGTAATTCACAGTAACATTAACAAATTATAAATTGTCCTCAGTTTTTGGCTCATACATACCGGCCCCTAATTGTAAGGGCAGGCAACAATACAATTAATCAACTTAAGAAATGAGCCAACACTAAATTCATTAATCAATGCATTCATTCATTATAATGCAAAAGTACTTTATGGTTATGTCCTAATCAGAGGCGTCTAGAAGCAGGCATAACTTTGTGATAGGTCTCTCTAGAATACTGGTCTTAGTCTTGAGCTTGACAGACCGGAGACCGCACATGTCCTTTTGAGTCTGCTGTAGTCTCAAGTACTTTGCCAAGAATCCATGCTCCTCTTGGGGCTGTGGAATCCACCACCATTACAACATCTCCCACATGGCCACACCGCCACTGTTGTCAAAAAGGCCCAACAGCGACTACACGGACTCAGCGGTGCATGACTCCATTGGCCAGTGGCGCTGCTCTTGAGGCAAGAGGAGGGCATCTGCATAGGCTAGGAGATAGGAGATCCCCCCCCCATGGGGGATCAGGAGTCAAGACTCGTTGGTGGCGGACTGGGGAGGTGGGTGGGGCAAAACAACGCTTCGGAGGACGGCTTCAGGGGAGATGGACTGCCGTAAAGCTAGCTGCAGCTATGATCGGCCAGAGAGAGAGAGGTGATGTAGAACCCTTGCTATATATATGAGAATGAACTGACGTCATATCTGACATCATTGCAGACATCATACTTGGACTTTGACTGACCACAACATAGCTGACATCATACTAGAACTTGACTGATGTCACGGGGTGATCAGGTTATGCATGTGTGGCCTTCTGCTTGAAATTTGGTCTGGAGACCTCACTTCAATCATGAGAGGCCAGTTGGTAGGATTTAACAAACTTTATTTAGCAATCGGCATACATGGCAAATACTTTGGCACATGACTCAATTGGCCAGTGGCGCTCCTCTTGAGGCGAGAGGAGGGCATCTGCATAGGCTAGGATAGGGGATCCCCCAAAAGGGCCGATTAGGAATCCCTTAGATAATTATTTGGCGAGAAGTTGGGAGACTACTTTGGGTTCCTTGAGGGCGGATTGGAATTTTTTTGATATGTGGGGGGCCAGGGGGGGGGGGACTACACCTACCCTGAACCCCTGGGAGAGGCCGGACAATAAGTAGTCGACGAATGGGCGGTTGGGGTGACGGGACAGCTCCTGTGTTAGAGCTGGGACGTCGATGGGGGTGGAAGGGTGGAGTTTTATTATCCTCGAAAGCCCATTCTCTCCTTCTTGGGGGGCAGCTTTGGGGGGCGGGTCCTTCGCGGACAGACGGAGCGGGGGTGGGCGTCCCCGCAGGTGCTACATGCGTGCAGGAAAATACAGTTAGGGTACGTGCACACGTTCTTATTAAAATATTTGCAGATCGTGTTGGGGCCATAGCTACTCACCTGGTTGCCTGCCTGGGAGGACCCGCTGGGGCCGGGCGCCCAGGAGGGGGCGGGGGTGGGGGCGGCGCTGGACTGAAAGGCCGCCTTTGGGTAGAATTGTGCCGAGTGCCCCGGTTCACCACACAAGTAGCAGGTGTTCGCCGGCCGCCCGCTAACCAGCGACGTGAAAATCTGCATGTCCATGATGGACCAGTTTAGCCGCGTATTAGCCTGAGTGATCATCAGGGCGGCTTTAGTGGAAAATGCTTTATGATATTGGTAGAACAATTTGCCGTGGTTGGTGTGGAGGTCACCTATTAGCGCCAGATACCTGTCTAGCTCAGGGCGGTGCTCTGGGTACACGTCGCAAATCACGTCGCAATAGATGCCAAACGTGTTCAGGAAGTCGCCTAAGGAAAGGTCTTTGGGCCAGGCCCGGTTCTACGGGGGTGCAAAAGCATGCATTGCACCCTTATTTTAATTGTCTGCATGCTCAGTTGAAAAGTAAAAAAAAAAAAAAAAAAAAAAAAAAAATTTTTTTAATAAATGCTACAGCTGCACACTTACTGTTTAAACTTGAATTATAGTTGTTGTTTTTCTTTGTTCTTTGATGTGATTTTATGGCTTTTTGGCACCTATATGTAACCTTTTAAGGTTGCGATAATTGTATTATCATTATATGGTCCAAATATTTCAGTAAAACACTTGAAACACTTGAAATATTCTTGCTTGGGTGGTATCATTCTACTTGAAATGATGGTCAAATGCATTATTTTTAGTAAAATAACATGTCAAATTTTTCCCGGCCTTAGGCCGGGCATCTGCACCCCTTCCTAGCTAGGATGCACCCCTAGTCATCTTGTTCTGGAACCGGCCCTGCTTTGGGCAGGCGGCGGTCGGATGACTTTAAATAGACGGGGGCGTCTGGGTCACCCGTAACCTTCCTTTTACACTCGGGGGATGGCAGGAGTATGCTAACTAAATTAATGTCTCTGCCCTGCAAAATCCCAGCCTGGGAGAAACATTGGCACAAGGAGAAACAAAAGGCATACCAAATGGGATGGCGGGTGTGGCAGACGCCACGGTATTCATCTGGGCGGGTTGGGTGGTGGTGGGGAACACGTCAGCTTGCTGCGTGGGCGGGGGCGGGTGAGGGATCGGCTGCTGAGCCAGCTGGGCTGAGGCGAAGGTGGGGGAAATGGGGGGGGGGGGGGGTGTTTCCAGAGCCCTCAGACGAGCCTCTACTGATCTGCTAGCATCTAGCAGGGACAGCAGAATGGCTCTTGACGATCCCTGTCGGCTCGGCGGAGCTGCGAAGGGGGCCGTTTCCGCTTCCGGGGTGGCAGCCTGGAGGTCAGTGCGACCAGGGAGATTATGGCGTCTCACAGCGGCCCCGCGGCCTGCTTTTCCTCTGCGCCTCCCGGCTCTCGGGGCAGCTTCCTCTTCTAGTCTTCGTCCGCGGCCTCTCCCTCCAGGCTCGCTCGCACGCGTTCTTGGGCGTCCACGAGCGCACGGCCCTTTCTCTTCTGCTCTCCTCCCACGGGCCATCGCAGTGGCGCGCACCGTGCTACAGGAGCGCGCACCGGGCCTTCTCATCGTGGCTTCGTTGGACTGGCCGGCCTGTGGCACGGCCGCTCCGCCAGTGTCGTCAGACGTCTCTGAAGGCAAATAGGCTCCGTGGCCGATCCGGAACAGGGTATCGTCATTTAAGCTCTCGTCACTGTCCATGGACTGCTCTGGCTCGGAATCTGACATACCGGGAGTGGAGTGGGGAGCGTTGAGAGATCCACGGGGATTATCCACGGGTAAAGAGGACTTGGGGATGCTGATTCGGTCTGCAGATATGGTGCAAAACAACGCTTCGGAGGACGGCTTCAGGGGAGATGGACTGCCGTGAAGCTAGCTGCTGCTATGATCGGCCAGAGAGAGAGAGGTGACGTAGAACCCTTGCTATATATATGAGAATGAACTGACGTCATATCTGACGTCATTGCAGACGTCATACTTGGACTTTGACTGACCACGCCATACTAGAACTTGACTGACGTCAGGGGGTGATCAGGTTATGCATGTGTGGCCTTCTGCTTGAAATTTGGTCTGGAGACCTTCTCTTGTTTTCCTGCACCTATATGTCCTGTTATTTTGCACTATGTTGTAACGGAGTCTACAGCACAAGAATTTCACACGTGATACTTGTACTACGGAGTGACAATAAAAATCTTGAATCTTGAATCTTGAACATCCAAGTTTCCCCTTTCTTTGAACCATTTTAAACCACTATAGTCGGACATTTTAGAGAGGTGATCTTGCAAGAATATGTGCTGGCACAACAACATTGTCCATCTTGCTTCTTCGGTCGCTATTCTCTCTCATGAAGATTTGTTTGCAGACAGGGAGAAAGCCCCACGTGATAGCCACCCGTCAATCTCTCTCTCTCTCTCTCTCTCTCTCTTGCTCAACACTGTTGTAGTAACTCCATTTTATTTTGAAATTCAGTTGACTTTGCCATTTCCCACGGATATTGTCGCGTTTTTCTTTCATGGCTTGACAGAAGAAGCCTGCCTGCACGCGCCTAGTCGGCTTGGCTTCCGATTGTTAATTGTTAATCCGAACAGTATAATTACAATATTGATGCATCACATCTTACCTAATAGTAGCTGAGACCAAAGCTGTGTGAATCGGAGATTGCTCTGTTGATGATTATAGAGTATGTATCTGTCTAACCTCGCGTCACCAGGGGGCTCTCTCTATCTGTCTACCGGCGGCCGGATAAACCCGGAAGTGAAACGAAACGGTTCACGGCAGCTCCCTGCCTTCCGCCGTTTCGCTCTGCCTAGCAACAGACCATAAACAAGGAACATGCCATGCAGGGGCTCGCTACTCTCGCGAACATCTCTCGTTATATTCTAACAGGTTTTTTGGAAGTTATTTTGTGGCTGCTGCAAACCGTTTCATTTCCCTTCCTGATCTGCCCTGGCCGATTCACTCGGGGTTCAAGCGAGACTACTCTGCGTTGGTCTCGTCTACTATTAGAGGTAAGATGTGATGCATTGATATTAAATTTAGACTGTTTAATAACAATCGAAAATCTTGCTCGTAGCTGCTTTAAAACTAAACTCCTCACCACACTGTGTCCTGGAAAATCACCCCTTGAAAAAAAGCTAAGGATCGCCTCACCTATCTTGGCCTAACCATACCCAGGGATCCTGAACTAATATTTAAGTTGATTTTCTGTGATTTTGTTTCGAGACTTAAAGAATGAAAGCTGGAAATAAAGCTTTGAAATGTCTCTGCGACATTTGTAAGATGAGCGTATCGACATTTTCCACTGCTTGGCAGTTGTCTTAGCGCATCTCGTAACGTTTGTATAAGGGACTGTGGAGGAGAAGTCGATACAGTTCTGAAAGGGGCTAACAACAAGCTGAAGTATTTCATTTGATTTTCCCTTCATGTAGTGTATTGTCAGAAGCCATTGTATCACCTCAGAGTCAAAAGAAGATATTTTTGCTAACATGTTTTCAACTGCCTCCAAAAGGCCCTAACCCTAACCCTAACCCGTCCTAAAACCAGACAAACATCCAATTAGGAAAAACATCAGTTTTAACTATTAAAATCAAAAGCAGTTGATCATATCTGCTTTACAAATGATTCCTGAAATGTGTTTTCTGTTCTAGAAGAACCAAATCTGACCTACGCCCAGGTGCACCTCCCAACCAAAGCGTAACAAAGGTAAGCAGTGCTTAAAATTCACTTTGCAAACTGGGGGGCGGGAATTCCCCCCTTATGTTCTTCAGATAGGGGGGATTTATAGATTTTGGGGGGGATCTATAGACTTTGGGGGGTATTTTTTCAGCCGATACTATAACCGACAAATATCTGCTTCTCATGTCCGATAAGCGATAATTTCACATTTTTGTATTTAAAAAAGGAAGTTCTTAACCTGTAGTTTAAGCACACCCGAGTCTAAATTACTATGGCTTTTGTCAATGTGTTTTATCTGCAGACTAGGAGCCATAGGCTTTTGGTTCTATCAAAGCCTTTATTTTTTGTATTGAGTGATACACTTTAATAAAACACTCATCATATTATATCAGAAGTTGTTTGTTTTGTGTTCACAATAGTGATGTCAGTTAGATTTGGTTAGGTCTGAGCTCTGGAATATTAGTTAAATCATCCATCTTTGCTCACTATATCTGCCTTTCTTATTGTCATGTTACTGGCAAAGCTGTAACAAATTTAGCATTGGGGAGAGTTCTATTGAAGTGAATGGGCAGGCATGGGAAGTCTGTCCCACTATAAACCATTAGGCTATCTGTCTGTGTGTTTCCACCTGATTAAAGAAAATACATTATGTGTTGTTGACTGATGTTTTATGTATTACATAAAATATTACGTTTTCTTTAAACAGGTGGAAGCATTTCAATCAAAGGTGAAATGACACAGATATTATGGTTTATAGAGGGACTTATCCCACACGCAATTTAACGTTAGCTCCGCAATTCTCGCAATCCCGCGCCAAGTTTTAAGCTCTGGTAAGCAAAGCCTATATCCACCTGCAGGCAGCAAGCTACCGTACAGTACAAGTTGGGTAAGAGATGGAGATAGACTATATATATATATACATACTACATACTATATACATATTATATGCCTGGTGCCCCATATCTATTCACTGAATGGATAGCTCACTTGGTAGATCGTGGTGGCCTGAATGTGGGAGATTGGTGGTTTGAATCCCATGTGAGGTGGTACATTTTCAAATTAAGATCCTTGTTCAATCATTAGTGGGTGAAAAAATGTTCACTTTTGAACCTGTCTTGATCACTTTTTTCAACGGTGACCCTAACCATTTTTTAAATGTCTTTTCAATGGAAAAATGCTAGCTGGGCTTGAGCTGCCCATCTCACCTTGGAACCGGGATATCTTTTTAATTTGTAAGACGACGCAAACAGAATTGATTCGGTTTTACCAAGGTGGAGGGAAAAACTGTCATCGGAAAGCCAGTGACTGACCTTTAGTAACTCTGTGCTTAGAGTCCTTTCTATCACTGATTTGTCTTTGTGAGAGACCATCAATGCGGAGTCATCAGCATAGAGAAAGAGATCACAAGAGCATGCAGACAGTGATGGGCTAGTGATGGGCAATAAAACCATAATAAATAAAAGACAGTGATGGAAACAATAAAAATAAAATAAACACCAAAATATATACTATATATTGGAGACTTTTCAGTACAGGATAAACTGCTGTTAAACTTTTAATTCAACTCAAACCACAGTAGCAAAATGACAATGACCTGGGGCCAAAGAAAAAGTGCAATGATAGTGGTCATCAATAAAATCCTTCCCAGTATGGTGACGGCATGACCCGCCCTATTCTGCCTCTGATTGGCCTACTGGTGATGTTTTGCCCTAATCTTACCCAATCGTCAGTCTTCATGCCTAAACCAACCAATCATCACTCCTCATTCCTAAACCCAACCCAATCAGAGGCAGAGTAGTGTGGGTCTTGCTGCAAAGATAATAACAAAAAGGATGAGACAACACTTCACTTGTTGTCCATAGTCCTTTATCGGCTACACAGGCACACTTGATAATATGACATTGTCTTCTCCTGTTTTATTCTGAACCGCACCAGAAATCTCCAGTCCTCTCCTGTGTGATTTTCTCATGGATTTTCTCTGGGGAGTAGCGTGTTTGTTGGATGCTACGTTGCTACTTGGTCTATAAATAGCTTAATTACTGAAAATAAATGAGAAATGTAGGTAAGCTATATAGCTTCACTACTTGTAGCAAGCTGCCCAACGCTGCATGCAGATTGCACATTGTTAATGTAGAGCAGGAATAAAAGGGGGCCAAGCACACTCCCCTGGGCAACCCCACATTCCATGACCTTGTGTTGGGATGCTGTCCCCCCACTACCACCAGTTGTTTCCTTCCCCTCAAGTAGTAGCCGACCCAGCTAGCCGACCCAGCTAATGGCCATATCATTGAAGCCTATTGCTTTCAACTTCATTAGAAGAATGGAATGGTCCACGGTGTCAAACGCCTTCTGGAAATCTAGCAATACCATGCCACATAATTTGCCACAATCTATCTATTTTTTTTAATGTGATCAATTAAAAACAGTAGGCAAGTAGAATCGGTGGAATGTGATTTTCTAAAACCAGATTGAAATGCATATATCAAATCATATGCGTTGTTTGTTGTTTATTGCTACTGTGTTGATGCTGACTGTCAGTTAAGGTCAGTTATGTCAGATGTTATTGACAAGTTGTGAATGTCTCAGCTGTTGTGTGCCAATCACTTGTGTTTGTGTGTTTAGACCTCCTGTAGTTGGTTGAGGGGACCGAGGAGGCGTGTCAAGGAAGGAGGAAGTCTGGCCTGTTGTTGCCGAGAGACTGAGCGAGAGCTAGGAGCTAAGAGCTATAGGGTGCAGTGGTGAATGGTGTGGTTACAGCTGACAGTAGCCGATGTTCAGTAATAAATGCACTGAATGGCAAGACAACTTCTCTCTCTTGTTATTTCCTCACCCCGGGCCTGGAGGGGATGAACAGTATCAGGTCTTAGAATTCGGCACAGGATTGCGGGAATCCCGCACATTTTCACGAATTCCCGCATATTTTCAATTTATAAAGGGAGAGTAATCCCGCAATGGTTTGCGCAGATCGATCTATGTTTGTGCGGAACGGTGCTTAATGCATTCAAATCACTGGCTGGACAGGTTACACGGGCGGACCAAAATTTCACTTCCATGGCCAGTTAACAACAAACATTAGCATGCTCGCTCTGTCCCACAGTCCTCTCGACATCAACGCTCCTCTGCTGATTTCTCGGTGGATACAGACAGCTGCTTGCAAACATGATAGATCAAAGATCAAGTCGAACAACAAGGCACTTCTAGCTGTAACATCAACGTAACACCGAGTAACGTCAGTGTCAGTGATGTTTAGCGTTACGTTATTGACGATGAAGAATCTGATATCGATAATGACGTTAACACATTCACTGCCAGCTGTTTTTTTTTTACTGTAGGTAGCTTCTGCCAGAGGGGTTTTTTGAGGATTCTGGCTCATCTTTCAAGACCTGAGGATTCTTTTCTGCTAAGATTTTGTGAACACAAAATATCTAAAAATAACTAATAGAATGTGTGCTTTCTCTGTCTAAAAGAGTTAGTTTGTAGAGTTAGTAGTTATGTAGGCATTAGCACTTGAATACAGCATGGTTTCAGCGTCTGAAAATTTAAGCTGAGATAAATAGCTTTTTGTGAAATTCGATAGAACAGTCACTTTAACCATTCATTTTTGGCATCAGTAAGACGTCAGACATCTAAACAATAGTTTTGAACAGTAATTTCCTCCATAACAGCAGGAAACACCCCTCTCCTTCAAACTCCTCCCTCCGTGTGTGTTCTTCTTGGCTGCAGCGGGCGTGTCACAAGCTCGTTTCTGCTGCTGCTGTAACCTCGCGTCACCAGGCTCACTGCTTTGTTGCTGCTGTGCCTGTCTGCTGGCGGCCGCTGGGCAAGTCTGGATGGGCTCGCTCGTTTCTTGGAGTTTCGGTTGAGAGCTTTGATGAAGCTTTTGCGATTCTGGTCTTATTTATGCTGCGTGTTTCAAAGTGTGTTCCACCCGTAATCTATTATGCAAATTTGCAATCCCTCACCGCCAGCAATCAGCGCGAAAGCGAAAGCGTTTTCGCCAATCCATTCTACAGTATGAGAATGGTTTCATCGCGCATTCCCCTGCAGTTTTGGCTCTGCTTTTTCTAGTGTGGGAGAGCACTGTCGCCACTTAGTGGGTCGGTGGAATGGGTTGTACACGTTCGGTGGCTCCAATATTTATATAAGAGATGTAAAAGGGTTAGATGCACATCCCACGGTCAAAAAAAAAATCATTTTTTTGACGTATTAACACGTTGAGTGCCAATGACGAGATATCTCGGCTTACAGGATCCAACCGTTGAGTGCCAAAGACGAGATATCTCGGCTTACATTAAAAAAAAAAAAAATTGACGGTGGGACATCGATCAACCCCTTTTACGTCTCCTATACCAATATTGGAGGAAGAGAATGTGTATAATCTATTTTACCGACCAGCTAAGTGGCGACAGTGCTCTCCAGACAGAGAGAAAGCAGAGCAAAAACAGCCGCGGGTCCGCGGGAGAAAGCCATTCTCAAGGAAATAGCTGGGCGAAAACGCTTTCGATTTCACACACACACACACACACACACACACACACACACACACACACACACACGCGCGCGCACACACACACACTCGAGTACCTTTGAGCATAAATAAGACCAGAATCGCAAAAGCTTCTTCAAAGCTCTCAGCCGACACCTCAAGAAACGAACAAGCCCGTTTTACAGTAATCCAGACTGCCCGAGAGCGGCCGCGGAGCCAGCAGCAGCAGCACAGACGGAGGGAGGAGTTTGGAGACACACACACACACACACACACACACACACACACACACACACACACACACACACACACACACACACACACACACAATACAGTATACAGATTTGCCCAAGGGCACCCATAATCACAGGCACGTGAGGTGGTTCTAAAAATCCATTTATCTCAAAACTCTCTGAAAATCTCTGAAACCATGCTGTACTCAACGGCTAATATCTACATAACTACTAACTCTACAAACTAACTCTTTTAGACAGAGAAAGCACACATTCTATTAGTTCTTTTTAGATGATTGGTGTTCACGAAGTCTTAACAGAAAAGAATCCTCGGCTCTTGTAAAATGAGCCAGAATCCTAAAAAAAAAACCTGGCAGAACCTACCTACAGCATTGAAAAAAGGGCTGGCAGTCAATGTGTTAACACGTCATTGGCAGTCAACCGTTGGAATTTTTTTTTACGTATTAACACGTCATTGGCAGTGAGCGTGTTAATAATAACGTTAATCCTCCTTATGCCGAGTGCCAGTGATGTCAACGTTGTTGTCGCCACTCAAATGGCGTTTCTCATAAAGCAGCCGTGAAAATCTGGTGGAAGCATTTTCAATAAAAAGTGAAACGACACACAGATGGTTTATAGTCACTTCAATAGAACTCTCCCCAATGCAAAATTCTAACAGGTTTAGTTGCCAGTAATTACAGTAAGAAATGCAGATATGCACGCGTTGTGGGTTTATGCGCATCAATTTAAAATATTGAATTAATGTTTTGCGTCCACAGAATTATCAACTCCTGCTGAAATTGAGGTCAAAGCAGGAACAACACTTGATAATATAAAAACATTTACTGGATCATACTCATAGTTAATGCTACCATATCATACATATTTTGCCTTTTTTATGCTACATTATACAGATAATTAAATTGATTACAATTGAATGTAAAATGTCAGACAGTACCCATACAGCTTCAATAACAGTAGGCTATTGCTCTGTGGTTGGGTTTTTAAGTTTTGGTTGGTGTGTTTTTGTTCCAGATCCATAAAGAGAAGTGCGTCACGCAACCAGAGAGAGAGACAGCAAAAGAGAGAGAGAGAGAGAGAAAGAGAGAGAGAGAGACATGGTACGACAAAGAAAATCTGCAAAGAAAAATACATTCTTACTTACCTGACAGTGTATCATTTATACAACCACAGAGAGGTAACTGCAGATTCACACATCCAAATTCAAGAGCAAACCTGAATCACCTTTCTGAGCATAAATAATATTTGTGATCTGTCGAAGCATTCTATGTATCACATGTATGCGGACGATAATTTTTTATGCCTCCGTCGGCGATAGCCAGCCCGGAGGCATTATGGATCCGGGTTGTCTGTCTGTACGTACGTACGTACGTACGTATGTCCATACGTATGTCCGTCCGTACGTCCGTCCGATGTTCGTTAACACGATATCTGAGGAACGCCTTGATGGAATTTCATCAAATTTGCCTTAAACATCCACTTAGACTCAAGGATGATCTGATTAGATTTTGGTGGTCAAAGGTCAAGGTCACTGTGACCTCTCGAATGCCATTTTCAAGCTTGTTAACGCGATATTTCAGGAATGCCTTGACGGAATTTCATCAAATTTGCCTCAAACATCGACTTGGACTCAAGGATGAAGTGATTAGATTTTTGGTGGTTAAAAGTCAAAGTTCAAGGTCACTGTGACCTCACACACCCAATTTCCAAGCTCTGTAACCCAACATCTCAGGAGTGCCTTGACGGAATTTCTTCCAATTTGCCTCAAATGGTGATTTGGACTCAAGAATGAACTAATGGCGGAGGCATAAATCCACGGTGCGGTTGTGTATTCCTGTGCACCTTCTGTTGATGCTGCAGCTACAAATCTACAGTCTGATTTTATCTCTCTGCAGCATGTTCTTATTGACTCAAAATTGCTGCTCAATGCTAAAAAGGCTCAAGCAATGCTGTTTGCCCCTAACAAGTCTGTGGTCTCTTCCCGGCTCTTGATGGTACTTTAATTGAATTTGTTGTTACTTATAAATACCTTGGCATCTGGCTGGACAAAAATCTAAATTTTAAGCATCATATTGAACTGCTTGCCAAGAAACTCAAGTATACGGTGAGTTTCTTTTATAGACTAAAAACTTGTTTCTCTCCTTCTCGTAAACGCCTGGTGACAAGTATTTTCTTGTCACAGCTCGATTATGGTGATACTGTGTAGAGATTTGCTTGTCCCACAGCCTTGGTTAGACTTGACCCGCTTTATCATGCTGCACTGAGATATGTCACAAAGTCAGTTTTTAGGACCCATCACTGCACACTGTACACATTAGTTGTCCTCACTTGTGGTCCTCACTTGCTACGCGCAGGTTGCAGCATTGGTATGTCTTAATTTACAAGGCTATGCTTGGCAGGTTTCCTTTGTACATTTGTTCTAAGTTGGAATTGATTGAAAACACTCTCAATCTCAGATCCAACACGTGGTTGTGTCTTAAAGTACCTCAGGTGCGGACTGAGACAGGTAAAATGAATCTATCTTAATTTAGCCCTTGGTCTTCAGTCCAGTCTTAAACTGGCCTCTTTGATTTCTGTTCCGGTTTTCAAACAAAAAGTAGCCACATTCCTTATAACTACCTGCTCTTGCTTTGATGTTTAATAATTTAACTTTAGTATTATTGTCCTTTTCTGATTACATATTGTTTTGATTTAGCTGATTTAGTCATGTTCTATAGCATGTCCTCTGTAATCTGAGGAACTTGTATTTTGATCTGTAAGCTTTTTATTGTATTTCATATGGTGTGGTGCTGCACACGTTTTGTACTCTCCTATTGTGAGTAGTTGGTAGTCTGTTTTTGTTTTTTACATGCAACCATGTACTATTGACATGTAACTTCTCCGCATTCTTGGCCAGTTCTCTTGTAAAAGAGTCTCCGGTCTTAATGGGATTTCTAACTGGTTAAATAAAGGTTAAATAAAAAATAAATGAATAAAACCTTTCTGAGCATCTACAAGTTTACACCATCTCCACCCTTGTATAGTTTGTATGGGGCATGCTTTGATTGTACGCAATTCAGATATCACACATGTACACTATGTTGTACAGATTATTTTGATAGCATTTCATTATTACAGAAAGCTGATGTAGTTGAATGAAGTTTGTTGTTCCCAGCATAAACTGCAGACCCACTGAGATATTTTGTCATTTGAAGAGTTTGCGCACATCTTTTACAAGCGGACAATGAAAGGGGTTCTTACTGTAGCCTTTTCTGAAGGTACTGATGTTGTAAAAAAGGTTTCAGTGGTTCTTAGGATACGATCCAAATATACCCCTTGATCAGTGTTGGGCAAGTTACTCAGGAAGTGTTACTTATTACTGATTACTCATTTAAAAAGCAATACAATTACTTTACTTATTACTTGGTTTCAAATGTAATTTGTTACATTTCTCGTTACTTTACTATATTACTTTCGCTACGCCAGTTCCGAAAAGGTGACATACTTAACACATTGACTGCCAGCCGTTTTTTTCTTGCTGTAGGTAGCTTCTGCCAAGCCGTTTTTTGAGGATTGTGGCTCATTTTACAAGAGCCGAGGATTATTTTCTGCTTGGAGTTTGTGAACATACAATATCTCAAAAGTACTAATAGAATGTGTACTTTCTCTGTCTAAAAGAGTTAGTTTGTAGAGTTAGTAGTTATGTAAGCATTAGCAGTTGAATACAGCATGGTTTTAGCGTCAGAAAAAATATTCAGAGATAAACGGCTTTTTGTGAAATTCGATAGAACTGTCACTTTAACCATTCATTTTTGGCTCTCTCTCTCTCTCCCTCCCCCTCTCGCTCTCTCTCTCTCTCTCTCTCTCCCTTCCCCTCGCTCTCCCTCCCTCTCTCTCTCTCTCTCTCTCTCTCTCCCTCCCTCTCGCTCTCCCTCCCTCTCTCTCTCTCTCCCTCCCTCTCGGGAGGGAGACGCACTAGGTTTAATCCTAGTGAGAGGGGGAGAGGGAGAGAGAGAGAGAGAGAGAGAGAGGGAGGGAGGGAGAGAGAGAGAGCGAGAGAGAGAGAGAGAGAGAGAGAGATAGAGAGTTGCTTCAACTCCTCCCTCTTCTTGGCTGCAGCGGCCGTCACAGTCTCAGTGCTTTTGCTGCTGTCCTGTGCCTGTCTGCACGGCCGCTGTTTGAGGAAGTCGGCATGGACTCGCTCGCTTCTTGGAGTTTTGGTTGAGAGAAGCTTTTGCGATTCTGGTCATATTTATGCTGCGTGTTTCAAAGTGTGTTCCACCTATAATGTATTATGTAAATTTGCAATCCCGCATCGCCAGCAATCAGCGCGAAAACGAGAGCGTTTTCCCCCATCCATTTTCATGAGAATGTAATACTGTAAAATCGCCTCGCCATTTCCTTGAATGGCTTGCTCCCTTTTTCTTTGATTTCGCTCGTCTGGGGGAGCACTGTCAACACTTAGTGGGTCGGTAAAATAGATTATACACATTCAATACCTCCAATAATTGTATAGGAGACGTAAAAGGGATTGATCAACGCCCCACCGTCAAAAAAAAAAAAACGATTTTTTTGACGTATCAATACGTCGCTGGCAGTCAACGGTTGGATTCTGCTTGACGTATCAATACGTCGTTGGCAATGAACGTGTTAAAGGGGGAGTGACCCACCCAGATTTCTTGCAAAACGGTATTCTACTTGATTTGAAAACTCTGCAGGCAAGATGGCCGCCTATACTCCCTTCTGTAACCTGGTAGAATTCCTATCCCATAAACTAACATAACTTGGCCAATAAGTATGTAACATACAAAATAAAACAAATAGTAATGTCTTTATTTGTTGTAGAATACAGAGAACATGTAACTGTTTAGTTAAACTTGCATTCCAGGAATATTGTATTTACTGCACTGCTCCAAAGATAACGTAGTTGGCTCGAGCCTGTTTCGTCCTGGAGCCCACTCGCTTTGCGCCAGAACACAAGCGATTTGGGGGTGGACCACGCCAGGATTGGCCAACGCTAACGCCAGTGCCCAGAACTGTCAAAACAAATCATTGATAGAGACGCTATGGCCCGCCCCCCAGTATTTTCAGTGTATCAGAGATAGATAGATAGAGAACGTGATAAATATAGCCATGTTATAAACAACAAACTAACGCTGGTGATCCGTATGGAAACAGTGTTATTCGAAATGGTTAACAGTTATATCAATTTTGTCATTCAGTTGCGTTTTACTGCCATGTAACATAACTAGCTAGCCGCTAACATTAGCCACAGTAGGCGATTACACATGATGCACTGCTCTTAAAGGGCTCGCGCGGCGTGAACTGCAGTAATAATGACATGGGGGAAAAAAAAAAATCACATTAGTGGGGCACGCGCAAATACCACCGTGACGTAACGATGTACCAAATCGGCCATTCATTTGAGGGCACAAAAAAAGCAGGTTTGAACCCATAGAGGGCACTTATGCTGCTGAAATGATAGGGGGTTGTAAAATTGTAACAGTTTGGTCTCAAATCCTTCACATACCACCCCAAAAGCCATATATATTGGTTAAAAGCTGAAAAAAAGTGTTTTGGGGTAAGTTACACTTTAACCTGTTTAACCAGCTCCTTTTACAACTGAATCCACTTTATTGGAACAGTAATTAACTTTACAGCAGGAGTCAACATTCAGCTAAACTGCATACTTAATTATTAATTTGCCTAGTACAAAAAAATTAATTGCCTTCTGGCAACGCTGCAGAAGCCTCACATAGCCAGACCACTGCGTTTTAGCACTGTGCCAATGCTGGAGAATGTAATGCAGTAACTTGGATTAGTAACTGTAATATAATTACTTTTTGAAAATTGTAGTCCCTTACATTATTAGTTACTGGTAAAAGTAATAAATTACAGTAACTAAGTTACATCTGCTAAGTGTCACGATCATTGAAAAAAGAAATGGGTGTACTGAGTGGAATTGTTCATGGTATTGGAGAAGTTTGGGTTTGGGTCAAACTTTCTTGATTGGATTAAGATACTGTACCAGAATCCCACAGCCTCAGTACATGCCGATGGTCTCATATCTGACTCCTTCACCCTTCATAGAGGGACCCGGCAAGGTTGTTGTCTCTTGCCATATTTGTTCGATATCGCTATCGCCATCCGGTCTCATCAAGGGATTGAAAGGGTTGAACACATTCATAAATAGCTGTTGTATGCGGATGACTTGCTCCTCTTTATTGCAGATCCAGTTAACGGTATACCACACCTCCTGGATTTATTACAGGTTTTTGGAACACACAAGTCTCCACAAGCCAAGTTGACTTGAAAATATATCATTTACACCCTGTTTTTAGCTGAAATCTTAACTGTAGCAAGGTTGTACCCTAGTTGTTGTACTTTCAGCCGCTAACTCCAGTGCAGATTTCAGCTAAAAACAGGGTGTAAATGACATATTTTCAAGTCAACTTGGCATCTCAAGGCGTGTGGAGACTTTGATTACGCCAGGTGAGCAGTATCGAAGCATTTTATGAATTTTCTCTGTTGTCACACTCAAACACACACACACACACACACACACACACACACACACACACACACACACACACACACACACACACACATTTAAATTATTTATTTATGTCCACATAGATACAGAGTACAAAGGACATACACACTAGTAATGCAATCAGATGTTGGGAGTTGGTCAGATACAAGAGTGCCTAATTGGCGACCACAATAATGCATACAAAGAAGATATAATACCGCACAGGGTGATGACAAAGGCAGTTATACTGTAATACAAGATAAGGGACAGTATCCAATTTCATGGGTACAAAAAGCAGCGCCTTCTCCATATTGAGCGACTGCCAATAATAGCAGATACTGAACAATACCTTGCTAACTGTTTGGCCCTTCTCTTAGGTAGACCAGCCATCTGAAGGCCTCTCACAACCAGCTTATGGACATGACCCAGGCTACCAAATATGAAAACTATAAGTTTACACCTGTAGCCCAGCTGTGAAATGGTCTGCTCCAGCTGTTGATATTTTAACATCTTGGTTATAAAGGCCTCCTCTAGGCTGTGGTCAAAGGTACAGCCAACCTCAAGAACAAACACCTCTCTGAGATTTTCATTCACGACAACAACATCAGGAGTGTTAGCTGGAATATTAGAGAACACATCAGAGTCGTCACTACACAGACTGAACATGCTCGGCTTCACGGTGGAATGCTTATAGAGTGAAATAGAAGATCTAAAAATAGAGGAGATATCTTTTGATATCAAATCCACACACACACACACACACACACACAGAGAGAGAGGGTAGCCATCCATTAACGAGTTGTCGGTCATTTCAGAATGCCACAATGCTGCAATGATCTTCAAATAGCCTGACATTGCAGACCAAAAATGAGAATTTGTTTGTTCTGATTGTATTCCATATATAGTGTGACAGATCTGGTTCTCAAAATAGGATCAAGCTCGTGTCTAGTCAATCCAAACCTCGCCACAACACCGACAGAACCAGCCAAACAAATAGGTTGTCATTTAGGAAGGTATCAAAAGGGTAAGTGGACTCACCCAGCGCCGCTCGGCCACAAACAGCAGGTCGAGCTGTGCAGATCAACGTCACTTGGCCAGCTCAGGCTGAGGTCTAGAGGCGAGTCAGGGTTCGCCTCCATCTATTGGTTTTGATGCTTAACCAAAAATATCTCCAAAAACAAGGGGATTAAGAGAAAGGGGGAAAACAAGTCCGACAGAGAGAATATGGCTTCCGTGATCACACTGGTAGTCGAAAAATGGCAGAGGGATCCACTACTTCCTGCCACGTCATATCCTGCTCGAACCCACTCCCACTTCCTAAATGACAACCCTACGTCATACCAATCAATCAGGGATCCACATTAAATGACCTGTAACAATAGCCTTTATTCCCACTTATGTGGATATGTGGATATATTAACAGTAGATTACTTTGAGAAAGTTGTGTCGGCTGGTGATCATTGAATTGGGAATTGCAGGGGATCTAATGAGGGAGCTACTTAACACAGCCTCCGCTGTGTTAAGTAGTGCCGTCTGTCTATTTTCCTTCAAAGACACCGCTACGTGCATTTTGGATTGATATTTCATCGTGAGGTGACTCCCCGAAGCACAACATGTATTTTAACGCCGTGAGATGTGTGTTTTAGCGGATTTTTAACAGCGATACCATTGGCCTCCATTCTATGACGAAAATTACTAACTTGTAGATGTAGCTCACTGTATAGTGCATGGACAATGCCGGTAAAGGCAGGGGGTTTCTTGGCTATGTGGGGGGATGTGGGAAATGAGCTAAACTTCAAAAAAAGTGGTGTATCCCTTTAAGGGTTTGGATAACCTGTGATGGAACAACGTTAGTTAAGTATGTAGGCTATAATATTCTTACATGTTTTATTGATACTGGATTGATGCTATTGCCGTTGTTCCTTAAACAACATTTTCAAAAATCTGCAGTTTGATTATCTGTGCGGATATGTCAGTGCCTTTGAAATGTTTATTTCTTTCAGACATGAGGGCATGGCAATGGGCCAAGCGAGCTGGAGAGACCTTGGGGACCTACCTCAGCCAGACATTTGCGTGAGCTGGTTTGGCAAAGGTGGACTGCGGTGGGATGCCCTTCTCCCCCTCTTTAATTATGCCTTTGAAGGAAGAGCAGCAGCACCACCACCGGATCTCCTCATCATCCACTGTGGCGGCAACGACATCGGGCGGTGATGTCGAGATAGAGATATGGATTTTTGGTAGATCTCACCCGGCCCTAGCTGTGGTGTTCAGTAACCTCCAAAATAGTCTTCAACCATTTCTAACCACTATTACATTTTGTAGGGTTGCACAATATATCGGCATCAGTCTGATGTTGCAATGTTCATATCGGTTATAGGGATGTTGTGCTCGTTATTTGGGTGAATTTAGTTAGGTAAAATAAAATATTAATAATCCGAAAATTATTAATGTTTCATAAAATTATTAAAATCAAATATGTAATCCTTGATAAGGATTAACCTAGGGGCACCACTGGCTTAATCACCGGACCTAATCTGAATCACCTTCAGTCTAATCTGAAAGGGGAGAGTTCTTACACCTTAGACAATAGTTTACCACAATTCCACAAAATCACTCTGAAACAGTTGAATTCTAATAAAAGTTGACAATATTTATTATATATAAAATAAAAGAGAGGGATTGGCAATACAGTCAGTGAATTCAAGTTGTAACTGAGTTACATTCTAAACATTTCAATGCATGGTCGATAAATGTGAGGTAGGGGTATTTATCTGCATCAAAAGTGTAAAGCACCGGATGAACACTAGAGGGAGGCAGAGTGTGTGTGTGTGTGGGTGTGTGTGTGTGAGTGAGGGGTCTCTCCTCAAAATGGCCGACCCGGAAGGACCGACTAGACACAAAATGGAGGATACGGGGGTGTGCTTTCGGGCCAAAATGGCGATCGGCCCAAGATGGAGACTAAGGGAATGTGTTCTCGGCACAAAATGGCGGTTAGCCGACTAGTAGCTATGTGTGTGAGTATTTAGCGAGGAAGGGTCCGGTCACGCGCTTGCGCACGTGCCCGTGAGTGAGAAATAACACCGTCTAGATGAAAACAGGGCCGCGAGGCTCTTACTTCGCCACGATTAGTTAATCGACTTTGAATTGGCGAAACAAGTTACTCTCGGCTCGTTGGCTATATTAGATCCACTCCGTGGATCGGTGAAGAAGTAACTGGCTAGCGTCTAAACACTCGGATTCAGTAATGCATGTATAACCCACAGTCACAGTCAGACATAAACAGTCACAGATTCATTCACAGTATCATATCAGTCAATCATGTATATCTAAAGATATATATATCATCTAACTCTAACAATTCTAAGCCCGGACTTGAGTGATCAATTCAGTCTGCTTACTTGGCTTGTTCGTTCAGCTCTGCAAACGCGGATGCAGGTTTGTTGCGGTCGGACTCGCAAGGTTCCTCCAGCGGGGAGGAGGGGTGCTCGTGGAGCGGGCGGCCGCTTGTCCCGAAGAGGAAGAAGTGGAGGAAGGAGCGGGGGTTTGAGAATAGGCAGTCGATCTCAGCTGGCCACGCTGGGTTCTTGCATCTGCTGTCGTCTCAGTGGAGGAAAGGGGGAACCTCACAGCTCGCTTCTTCGGGTTGAGGGCACTCAGGCGATGCGGGTCGGTTTCAGGATATCAGAGCTGGCTTAGCCCTGATGTGGAGGTCGTCGGCCTGGTTGCGGCCTTGGCTGCTCGGGTTCGGGCAGGGGGGAAGGGCGGTTTGTCTCGGGATACAAACGCACGTCCTGTCGCGACGATTAGTCACTTAGAACTTCTCAGAGGAGGACCTGTCTGCAGCTAGGCTGCTTAGGAACTGAAGTTTTCAGGCTTCAAACCTGTATATGTTTTGGGGTGCAGGGCGTGTCTTTGCTGTGGTTTGACACTCTGATTGGCTCACCTTATCTCACTTACAGACCGCAGAGTTGGCTCTCCCTTTGTCAGTCTTCGATAACAAAGGAATGGCTCGCTTCCCTGTGGTTTTTATCACGGGTGTGGTATTCAAATTGGCCCAAATGGCCAGGTATGTGGGGGTTGTGTGCTCCCACTGTTTCCACAAGGACCAGCCAGTATTCAAACAACATGTCTCTCATTCAATGTCAGTGTTCGTTCAACATGTCTTTCATTCAATATCACTGTTAATTCAATATCAATGTTAATTCAATATCAATACTCCTTCAATATGTCTGGCCCAACATCCCCCCGATGGTTGAAAGAGTGTGTTCTGGCACAGTCTTTAAAGCATCTCCAGGGCCATGCGGCCTGCGGGTGGCAACCCATTGGTTGCCTAGTCCGTGAGGCTGAAAGGAGCAAGTTCGTTAGGTCCTACGCTATGTGGTCCTATGTGGGCTCAAGTCCGGGCAGATCACCTGTGTCCGGGCAGGACTTTTCTCAAGCTATTCTATCATTCTATATCACACAAACAATACATTCAGATTGTCATCCTATACTATATCACACAAACAATACATTCCGATTGTCATACTAGTCTACATCACACGAAGCAATACATTCAGATTGTCATACTTCAAGTTTCTTAGGCAGGGCCTGGGCCCGGTTCTCTGTCTTGGTCACTTAGCTCTTCGTTTTTACACGATTTGCATGAGGGGAAGGGAGAGAAGGAGTGTGAGGTAGTGTGATGACCTGGTTACATGTTTGGTGAATGGGGCTCCAGTTGCCTTGGGGCTGAACTAGACTAGTTTGGTCCCTCGGGGGACCGTGTAGAACACGGTCTGATTCATAGGCTCAGTTTAGTGACCATGTCATAGCGGTTGTGTGACAGTGTTTTAGCCTACATGTTCTGCGGTTCAATGATTAGTAGGTTGACAAGGAATCCTATTTCTAGATGCGGTGGATCTATGAAAATTGGGATTGCACTGCCAAGACTATATGCCAAGTGTACCTGAGAGGGCTAGGCCACGGTGGTCGTGGCGGATTTTAAGATTTGTTCAACCAGAGATAGGGAGACTAGGTAGGGGGGTATGTTACCCCCACTCAGACTGGTGACTGAGGAGGATATCTCCCTGTAGGGTCTTGTGTCAAGTCTCTGGTCGCGTGCACATAGGTCTTGTCCTCTCATACTATGCTGGTTAGAGTCGGTAAGGCATGGAGGTTGAGTCTGAGTTACTGGCAGTAGGGCTCTATGTAGCCTAGGTTGGTGGTTAGTGCATACTGGCGGAGTGAGTGGACATGCACCTATCCTGGCTACCCTACTAAGTCTCGTTCACTACCTCTGTGGTGGGGCTTGCCCCCCCCCCCCCTTTGGAGGTGTGTACGAGCTGTTAACTGACACTCCCAGTGGCTGCCGCATCAGCGCTGGGTCAGGTGCATGCGTCGGGTTCTGCACCAGAGTGTTGGTTGAACGATTGTCCAACTTAAAGAAAGGAGTGCCGCGCATCGTCATGTTTTGTTCTCTGTGCCGGGGCAACGGCTGGGAGCATGCCTGCCTGCCAGGCAGTTTCTGTCCTGGGCTGATGGCCAGGCGTATGGGAACATTCGCGGTTCGAGCGGGAACTGACGTGCGGGTTTCGTTTGCGGAGAATGCGGGGAGCAGCCGCTCCTGTTTGCACAGGCGGCGGTGCAGCTCGGGGCTAGCGGTGGAAACGTTGCGTGCCGGCAGCGATGTGCCAGCTTCCTTGATGACAGCGACTTGTCTGTCTGTGCTAGGCTGGCGGCCAGGTGACGCCCATGGCTTTGGCGTTTGAACCTGAGCCCAAATGCGATTGCTGGAGCAGTCGATGATTGGGACTAGCCGGTCCAGGAGATCCTGGCCAATGAGAAGCGGTTCGGTATCGAGAGGGCTGAAGTGAATGGGGTGGCGTATAGTCATCCCCTGGAAGGTGATGTCCAGCAGAGCACGCTCAGCAATGGGGGTTCGGTCTTGCGTGTAGCTGGTGATGCTAACATCACAAGGCTCGATCCGAAGTGGCCTATTGGTGGTGTGCATGGCTTTGCAGACCTTCTCGAAGGTGTTGGCACTCATCAAGCTGATGGAGGCTCCTGTGTCCACTAAGGCGAGGGTGCGAGTGCACCCCCCTACCACCACTGGGGTGTAGATGTGATGGGCGTTGCCCTTGCGGACAAGGTTGCCCATGAAAGTTAGAGTAGGACGGTTTGGTGAAGCCTGAGAAGGAGACTTAGGAAGGGATCTGGTTCTTCGGGGTCCCCTCCGCCTGTTGACAAAGCGAACTTTGGCAGGTGGCGGAGGTTCCCCCCCGAGTCATGCGACCGGGGTTTTGTCTGGCTCCGGCGGGGAGCCAGCTGGTTTGTCTTTATCAAAGAGCATTTTTACTGTGTCAGCTAAAGCGTTCAGCGCGTCTCGGGTCGACTGGTCTTCCGCGGTTGTTCGCCTGTCCCTACCGTCTGTGCCACTCCCTGACTTCTTCTTCTTCTTGGGTTTACGTGGTTTCTTCCATGGCTTTTCCTGGGTTTGGCCTTGGAAGTTACCTGACGGGCGTGGGTCCTGGTCTTGGCTCTGCCAGGACCGTCCCTGACTTGGATGGTAGCAGCTACCATGAGGATTTCGGGCCGGCTCCTGGTTCTGCCAGGGCCGTCCCTGGGGGTTTTCTCCCCCTTTGCCCCCGCCCCTGGAGCTTACCGGCCTGTCGGGCTGGTGGCTGGGTGCGTGGGGCCACGGTGGCCGGGGAACAGCTGGTGCTCTGACTTGGGGCACTTTGTCGCCCTCTAGGGCTAGACTGTCAGCTACTGGGTTCTCTACTCGGTAGACTTCCCTCCCCTGGGCCTCCTCCTCATCCGAGTCGGGCTCTACCCCGTAAACTTGGGAGCCCTCTGTGTGTTTCTTGGCTACCCGGGGGCGTGCTTCCCATGCCAGCTGTGCATACTGTCGCGTATAGCTCAGCGTGGCTTGGTGGTGCCTACAGTGTGTCTCCACATTGGATCTTATGCTCTCGTGCAGGTTAGACATGTACGTGCGGATGAACTCCTCATCTCCCTCCCCACCGCCGGTGGGGGGGCCTCTACCCTGAAAGTAGGCTGCTGACAGGCGCCTGTGGTACTCTCTGGGGTCCTCGTCTACTCTCTGCTTGATAGCTTCAGCGGCCCGTCTCGCGAGCATCGGGCAGGAATACTGACGGTACTCCTGTCGGAGGGCCTGGCAGACGAGTCGGTAGCTCTTTTGAGTCCGACTGGGAAGTATGTCTATGAAATCGCGGGCTGTGCTCGTGGTGGTCTTCCAGACCAGCCAGAGCTTCTCGCGTGTAGTGGGTCGCTCCAGATTGGTGAGAGAGCGATTGACCTCCCGTATGTAACGGTCGACGTTAGAGGCACGGTTAGTCGGGTCAAAGCGTTCTATGTCCTTAGCGAAGGACTCGATCCGTCGGTCGCGGACGTCCCTTTCCCGCGTGGTGAGCAGATCCTCAGAGTCGGATGACGGTGAGTCACTGAGGTCGTCCTGCTCCGGGCCGCGCCCCCCCCAATCCAGAAAGGGGTGGGCGTCGCCTCGACCATGGCAACGTCCTTCCTCCCATCCCGGGGGAGGGAAGGAGTCGATGTAGCGATCATCGCGGTGCTGCCCCCCATCGCGCTCGAGCGCCGATGAGGGGTCGCGGTGATGGCGGTCATCATGGCGTGGCGGCGGCGTGTTGTCACGATTGTGATCATCGCGGCGGCGCCCCCCCTCGCGCGTGCGTGGTGGGGAGTCGTCGCGGTAGTCACGCTCGCTTCTCCTAGTCTCCTGGTGATCGTCCCAGCGGTCGTCTCCCCCCCACCCCAAAGGTGGGGGGCAGTCGTCGCGGCGACGGTCATCTTGGCGACATGGCGGAGAGTAGGCACGACGGCGGTCAACATAGCGATGTCCCCCCTCGCTCTTGCGTTGCGGGGGGTCATCTTGGCGACATGGCGGAGAGTAGGCACGACGGCGGTCAACATAGCGATGTCCCCCCTCGCTCTTGCGTTGCGGGGGGTCATCTTGGCGACATGGCGGAGAGTAGGCACGACGGCGGTCAACATAGCGATGTCCCCCCTCGCTCTTGCGTTGTGGGGGGTCATAGCGGTCGTCGTAGCGTCGTGGCGGAGAATAGTCACGATGGCGTTCACCATAGTGGGGCTCCTCCCTGCGCCTTGATGGCGGGGAAAAGTCGTCACGACGGCGACCGCCATGGTGTTGTGGCGGGGAATAGTCGCGGTGGCGTTCACCATAGTGAGGCTCCTCCCTGCGCCTTGACGGCGGGGGAAAATCGTCACGGCGGTGGCCGCCATGGCGTTGTGGCGGAGAATAGTCGCGATGGCGTTCCGTGTGGCGTTCGTTGCCCCAGCGGTCGTCTGCCCGCCGCCCTGTGGGCGGGGGGCAGTCGTCCGGGCGTGGGGGCGGGGAATAGTCGCGATGGCGGTGTGGGGAAGCATGGTCGCGGCGGTGGCCTTCGCGGCGAGGCTCCTCCCCCCGCCGTGGCGGCGGGGAGAGGTCCTCACAGCGGCGGCTCTCCCAGCGGCGGCCATCGCCTCTCAGCCACGGGGGAGCGCGGTCGCTCCTGTGTCTATTCCCCCCCTCCTCTTGTGGAGGGGAGACTTCGGTCCTACTGTACTCGAACCATGGTTGTTCAAAGGTGGCCTTTTTGTGGCCCCTCTCACGGGTTAGCGAGCCCCCTCGCTCGTCCCTATGCGATTGCCTTAAGGACGTGGACTCGAACGGGGGATTGGGTCCCCTGGCCTCACTGGGCTGGGACCCGAGTACGACGGGCGTGTCGATGTCGTATGGCGAGGGTTCGGCTCCACTACCGAGCCCGTTACGCAGTGCAGCCGGCGTCTGGACGCCGTGCGATGAGGACGCTTGTGGAGGCAGACTTACCTGCCTCTCTTCTCCTGGGACCTGGTGGGGGGTGGACGAGAACGGAGGCTTGTCGGTTTCACGCTTACCGTCATTGCCTCCCTCTCCATCACCCTCTTCCTCAGAATCTGCTTGGGCTGCTCGCAGTTTCCTTTCCAAGTCATGGATTGTCCTCTCTTGGTCTTCGTTTGAGACCTCCAGGCACGCATTTTGCCTGTCCAACTCAGTTGCTCGGTTATGCAGCTGTGTGTTGGTTTTTCTGTGAAAGGTTTCTCTGTGGAGAACGAGATAAAGCAGCTCTGACAGCATGGTGCAGTTTACCGTATCTGCACTTTTCATGGCGGCTGCTTTTCCTTCCAACATTTTCTCACATTCTTCTTCTGTGAGCTTCCGCAGATGTTCGATCTGTCCTCTCTCAGGAGCAACCGCGTTCATGAGCGCTTCATGTAACAGCTGGTCGGGCGAGGCCGAGTGCTCTGCAGCAGCACTCTGGCCGTTGTGCTGTGACATCTTACCTGCTAGTCAGTGCACTTCTTAAGCTTAGGTGGAGCTCGTACCTGTAGCTTGAATGTCAAATAGCTTGTATTTGAGAGGCAAACGTAAAATAGGCTTGTAGTCAAACTGTGTTTGCGAAAGTCCTATGGTTGAATTTTAAATATAAGCAGGTTTTAATTCAACTGTCGTTGCCTAATGTTAGGAGTTAGTCGCTATGCAAGCTTGAAATAAGGGGTTCTTAAATCAAAACGATTGAACTGTGTTAGATTGTCTGTGTCAGTCTGAATCTGTGTCAGTCTGAGCGGTGGTAGCTCTGTCTGCCTCCGCTCGTTCTGGCTGGAAGCTGTTTGGGAGGTTATTAGCATTCAGTGCTTGGCATGCGCTTCAGTGGTTACACAATGCAATTTAGGTAATTCAGTGTTTCAGTCAAAATTGTGATATTTGTGGTAAACTCTGCCTGAAAGATGCCTCAGGCGGGGCTCCAAATGTTGTGCTCGTTATTTGGGTGAATTTAGTTAGGTAAAATAAAATATTAATAATCCGAAAATTATTAATGTTTCATAAAATTATTAAAATCAAATATGTAATCCTTGATAAGGATTAACCTAGGGGCACCACCGGCTTAATCACCGGACCTAATCTGAATCACCTTCAGTCTAATCTGAAAGGGGAGAGTTCTTACACCTTAGACAATAGTTTACCACAATTCCACAAAATCACTCTGAAACAGTTGAATTCTAATAAAAGTTGACAATATTTATTATATATAAAATAAAAGAGAGGGATTGGCAATACAGTCAGTGAATTCAAGTTGTAACTGAGTTACATTCTAAACATTTCAATGCATGGTCGATAAATGTGAGGTAGGGGTATTTATCTGCATCAAAAGTGTAAAGCACCGGATGAACACTAGAGGGAGGCAGAGTGTGTGTGTGTGTGGGTGTGTGTGTGTGAGTGAGGGGTCTCTCCTCAAAATGGCCGACCCGGAAGGACCGACTAGACACAAAATGGAGGATACGGGGGTGTGCTTTCGGGCCAAAATGGCGATCGGCCCAAGATGGAGACTAAGGGAATGTGTTCTCGGCACAAAATGGCGGTTAGCCGACTAGTAGCTATGTGTGTGAGTATTTAGCGAGGAAGGGTCCGGTCACGCGCTTGCGCACGTGCCCGTGAGTGAGAAATAACACCGTCTAGATGAAAACAGGGCCGCGAGGCTCTTACTTCGCCACGATTAGTTAATCGACTTTGAATTGGCGAAACAAGTTACTCTCGGCTCGTTGGCTATATTAGATCCACTCCGTGGATCGGTGAAGAAGTAACTGGCTAGCGTCTAAACACTCGGATTCAGTAATGCATGTATAACCCACAGTCACAGTCAGACATAAACAGTCACAGATTCATTCACAGTATCATATCAGTCAATCATGTATATCTAAAGATATATATATCATCTAACTCTAACAATTCTAAGCCCGGACTTGAGTGATCAATTCAGTCTGCTTACTTGGCTTGTTCGTTCAGCTCTGCAAACGCGGATGCAGGTTTGTTGCGGTCGGACTTGCAAGGTTCCTCCAGCGGGGAGGAGGGGTGCTCGTGGAGCGGGCGGCCGCTTGTCCCGAAGAGGAAGAAGTGGAGGAAGGAGCGGGGGTTTGAGAATAGGCAGTCGATCTCAGCTGGCCACGCTGGGTTCTTGCATCTGCTGTCGTCTCAGTGGAGGAAAGGGGGAACCTCACAGCTCGCTTCTTCGGGTTGAGGGCACTCAGGCGATGCGGGTCGGTTTCAGGATATCAGAGCTGGCTTAGCCCTGATGTGGAGGTCGTCGGCCTGGTTGCGGCCTTGGCTGCTCGGGTTCGGGCAGGGGGGAAGGGCGGTTTGTCTCGGGATACAAACGCACGTCCTGTCGCGACGATTAGTCACTTAGAACTTCTCAGAGGAGGACCTGTCTGCAGCTAGGCTGCTTAGGAACTGAAGTTTTCAGGCTTCAAACCTGTATATGTTTTGGGGTGCAGGGCGTGTCTTTGCTGTGGTTTGACACTCTGATTGGCTCACCTTATCTCACTTACAGACCGCAGAGTTGGCTCTCCCTTTGTCAGTCTTCGATAACAAAGGAATGGCTCGCTTCCCTGTGGTTTTTATCACGGGTGTGGTATTCAAATTGGCCCAAATGGCCAGGTATGTGGGGGTTGTGTGCTCCCACTGTTTCCACAAGGACCAGCCAGTATTCAAACAACATGTCTCTCATTCAATGTCAGTGTTCGTTCAACATGTCTTTCATTCAATATCACTGTTAATTCAATATCAATGTTAATTCAATATCAATACTCCTTCAATATGTCTGGCCCAACATCCCCCCGATGGTTGAAAGAGTGTGTTCTGGCACAGTCTTTAAAGCATCTCCAGGGCCATGCGGCCTGCGGGTGGCAACCCATTGGTTGCCTAGTCCGTGAGGCTGAAAGGAGCAAGTTCGTTAGGTCCTACGCTATGTGGTCCTATGTGGGCTCAAGTCCGGGCAGATCACCTGTGTCCGGGCAGGACTTTTCTCAAGCTATTCTATCATTCTATATCACACAAACAATACATTCAGATTGTCATCCTATACTATATCACACAAACAATACATTCCGATTGTCATACTAGTCTACATCACACGAAGCAATACATTCAGATTGTCATACTTCAAGTTTCTTAGGCAGGGCCTGGGCCCGGTTCTCTGTCTTGGTCACTTAGCTCTTCGTTTTTACACGATTTGCATGAGGGGAAGGGAGAGAAGGAGTGTGAGGTAGTGTGATGACCTGGTTACATGTTTGGTGAATGGGGCTCCAGTTGCCTTGGGGCTGAACTAGACTAGTTTGGTCCCTCGGGGGACCGTGTAGAACACGGTCTGATTCATAGGCTCAGTTTAGTGACCATGTCATAGCGGTTGTGTGACAGTGTTTTAGCCTACATGTTCTGCGGTTCAATGATTAGTAGGTTGACAAGGAATCCTATTTCTAGATGCGGTGGATCTATGAAAATTGGGATTGCACTGCCAAGACTATATGCCAAGTGTACCTGAGAGGGCTAGGCCACGGTGGTCGTGGCGGATTTTAAGATTTGTTCAACCAGAGATAGGGAGACTAGGTAGGGGGGTATGTTACCCCCACTCAGACTGGTGACTGAGGAGGATATCTCCCTGTAGGGTCTTGTGTCAAGTCTCTGGTCGCGTGCACATAGGTCTTGTCCTCTCATACTATGCTGGTTAGAGTCGGTAAGGCATGGAGGTTGAGTCTGAGTTACTGGCAGTAGGGCTCTATGTAGCCTAGGTTGGTGGTTAGTGCATACTGGCGGAGTGAGTGGACATGCACCTATCCTGGCTACCCTACTAAGTCTCGTTCACTACCTCTGTGGTGGGGCTTGCCCCCCCCCCCCCTTTGGAGGTGTGTACGAGCTGTTAACTGACACTCCCAGTGGCTGCCGCATCAGCGCTGGGTCAGGTGCATGCGTCGGGTTCTGCACCAGAGTGTTGGTTGAACGATTGTCCAACTTAAAGAAAGGAGTGCCGCGCATCGTCATGTTTTGTTCTCTGTGCCGGGGCAACGGCTGGGAGCATGCCTGCCTGCCAGGCAGTTTCTGTCCTGGGCTGATGGCCAGGCGTATGGGAACATTCGCGGTTCGAGCGGGAACTGACGTGCGGGTTTCGTTTGCGGAGAATGCGGGGAGCAGCCGCTCCTGTTTGCACAGGCGGCGGTGCAGCTCGGGGCTAGCGGTGGAAACGTTGCGTGCCGGCAGCGATGTGCCAGCTTCCTTGATGACAGCGACTTGTCTGTCTGTGCTAGGCTGGCGGCCAGGTGACGCCCATGGCTTTGGCGTTTGAACCTGAGCCCAAATGCGATTGCTGGAGCAGTCGATGATTGGGACTAGCCGGTCCAGGAGATCCTGGCCAATGAGAAGCGGTTCGGTATCGAGAGGGCTGAAGTGAATGGGGTGGCGTATAGTCATCCCCTGGAAGGTGATGTCCAGCAGAGCACGCTCAGCAATGGGGGTTCGGTCTTGCGTGTAGCTGGTGATGCTAACATCACAAGGCTCGATCCGAAGTGGCCTATTGGTGGTGTGCATGGCTTTGCAGACCTTCTCGAAGGTGTTGGCACTCATCAAGCTGATGGAGGCTCCTGTGTCCACTAAGGCGAGGGTGCGAGTGCACCCCCCTACCACCACTGGGGTGTAGATGTGATGGGCGTTGCCCTTGCGGACAAGGTTGCCCATGAAAGTTAGAGTAGGACGGTTTGGTGAAGCCTGAGAAGGAGACTTAGGAAGGGATCTGGTTCTTCGGGGTCCCCTCCGCCTGTTGACAAAGCGAACTTTGGCAGGTGGCGGAGGTTCCCCCCCGAGTCATGCGACCGGGGTTTTGTCTGGCTCCGGCGGGGAGCCAGCTGGTTTGTCTTTATCAAAGAGCATTTTTACTGTGTCAGCTAAAGCGTTCAGCGCGTCTCGGGTCGACTGGTCTTCCGCGGTTGTTCGCCTGTCCCTACCGTCTGTGCCACTCCCTGACTTCTTCTTCTTCTTGGGTTTACGTGGTTTCTTCCATGGCTTTTCCTGGGTTTGGCCTTGGAAGTTACCTGACGGGCGTGGGTCCTGGTCTTGGCTCTGCCAGGACCGTCCCTGACTTGGATGGTAGCAGCTACCATGAGGATTTCGGGCCGGCTCCTGGTTCTGCCAGGGCCGTCCCTGGGGGTTTTCTCCCCCTTTGCCCCCGCCCCTGGAGCTTACCGGCCTGTCGGGCTGGTGGCTGGGTGCGTGGGGCCACGGTGGCCGGGGAACAGCTGGTGCTCTGACTTGGGGCACTTTGTCGCCCTCTAGGGCTAGACTGTCAGCTACTGGGTTCTCTACTCGGTAGACTTCCCTCCCCTGGGCCTCCTCCTCATCCGAGTCGGGCTCTACCCCGTAAACTTGGGAGCCCTCTGTGTGTTTCTTGGCTACCCGGGGGCGTGCTTCCCATGCCAGCTGTGCATACTGTCGCGTATAGCTCAGCGTGGCTTGGTGGTGCCTACAGTGTGTCTCCACATTGGATCTTATGCTCTCGTGCAGGTTAGACATGTACGTGCGGATGAACTCCTCATCTCCCTCCCCACCGCCGGTGGGGGGGCCTCTACCCTGAAAGTAGGCTGCTGACAGGCGCCTGTGGTACTCTCTGGGGTCCTCGTCTACTCTCTGCTTGATAGCTTCAGCGGCCCGTCTCGCGAGCATCGGGCAGGAATACTGACGGTACTCCTGTCGGAGGGCCTGGCAGACGAGTCGGTAGCTCTTTTGAGTCCGACTGGGAAGTATGTCTATGAAATCGCGGGCTGTGCTCGTGGTGGTCTTCCAGACCAGCCAGAGCTTCTCGCGTGTAGTGGGTCGCTCCAGATTGGTGAGAGAGCGATTGACCTCCCGTATGTAACGGTCGACGTTAGAGGCACGGTTAGTCGGGTCAAAGCGTTCTATGTCCTTAGCGAAGGACTCGATCCGTCGGTCGCGGACGTCCCTTTCCCGCGTGGTGAGCAGATCCTCAGAGTCGGATGACGGTGAGTCACTGAGGTCGTCCTGCTCCGGGCCGCGCCCCCCCCAATCCAGAAAGGGGTGGGCGTCGCCTCGACCATGGCAACGTCCTTCCTCCCATCCCGGGGGAGGGAAGGAGTCGATGTAGCGATCATCGCGGTGCTGCCCCCCATCGCGCTCGAGCGCCGATGAGGGGTCGCGGTGATGGCGGTCATCATGGCGTGGCGGCGGCGTGTTGTCACGATTGTGATCATCGCGGCGGCGCCCCCCCTCGCGCGTGCGTGGTGGGGAGTCGTCGCGGTAGTCACGCTCGCTTCTCCTAGTCTCCTGGTGATCGTCCCAGCGGTCGTCTCCCCCCCACCCCAAAGGCGGCGACGGTCATCTTGGCGACATGGCGGAGAGTAGGCACGACGGCGGTCAACATAGCGATGTCCCCCCTCGCTCTTGCGTTGCGGGGGGTCATCTTGGCGACATGGCGGAGAGTAGGCACGACGGCGGTCAACATAGCGATGTCCCCCCTCGCTCTTGCGTTGCGGGGGGTCATCTTGGCGACATGGCGGAGAGTAGGCACGACGGCGGTCAACATAGCGATGTCCCCCCTCGCTCTTGCGTTGTGGGGGGTCATAGCGGTCGTCGTAGCGTCGTGGCGGAGAATAGTCACGATGGCGTTCACCATAGTGGGGCTCCTCCCTGCGCCTTGATGGCGGGGAAAAGTCGTCACGACGGCGACCGCCATGGTGTTGTGGCGGGGAATAGTCGCGGTGGCGTTCACCATAGTGAGGCTCCTCCCTGCGCCTTGACGGCGGGGGAAAATCGTCACGGCGGTGGCCGCCATGGCGTTGTGGCGGAGAATAGTCGCGATGGCGTTCCGTGTGGCGTTCGTTGCCCCAGCGGTCGTCTGCCCGCCGCCCTGTGGGCGGGGGGCAGTCGTCCGGGCGTGGGGGCGGGGAATAGTCGCGATGGCGGTGTGGGGAAGCATGGTCGCGGCGGTGGCCTTCGCGGCGAGGCTCCTCCCCCCGCCGTGGCGGCGGGGAGAGGTCCTCACAGCGGCGGCTCTCCCAGCGGCGGCCATCGCCTCTCAGCCACGGGGGAGCGCGGTCGCTCCTGTGTCTATTCCCCCCCTCCTCTTGTGGAGGGGAGACTTCGGTCCTACTGTACTCGAACCATGGTTGTTCAAAGGTGGCCTTTTTGTGGCCCCTCTCACGGGTTAGCGAGCCCCCTCGCTCGTCCCTATGCGATTGCCTTAAGGACGTGGACTCGAACGGGGGATTGGGTCCCCTGGCCTCACTGGGCTGGGACCCGAGTACGACGGGCGTGTCGATGTCGTATGGCGAGGGTTCGGCTCCACTACCGAGCCCGTTACGCAGTGCAGCCGGCGTCTGGACGCCGTGCGATGAGGACGCTTGTGGAGGCAGACTTACCTGCCTCTCTTCTCCTGGGACCTGGTGGGGGGTGGACGAGAACGGAGGCTTGTCGGTTTCACGCTTACCGTCATTGCCTCCCTCTCCATCACCCTCTTCCTCAGAATCTGCTTGGGCTGCTCGCAGTTTCCTTTCCAAGTCATGGATTGTCCTCTCTTGGTCTTCGTTTGAGACCTCCAGGCACGCATTTTGCCTGTCCAACTCAGTTGCTCGGTTATGCAGCTGTGTGTTGGTTTTTCTGTGAAAGGTTTCTCTGTGGAGAACGAGATAAAGCAGCTCTGACAGCATGGTGCAGTTTACCGTATCTGCACTTTTCATGGCGGCTGCTTTTCCTTCCAACATTTTCTCACATTCTTCTTCTGTGAGCTTCCGCAGATGTTCGATCTGTCCTCTCTCAGGAGCAACCGCGTTCATGAGCGCTTCATGTAACAGCTGGTCGGGCGAGGCCGAGTGCTCTGCAGCAGCACTCTGGCCGTTGTGCTGTGACATCTTACCTGCTAGTCAGTGCACTTCTTAAGCTTAGGTGGAGCTCGTACCTGTAGCTTGAATGTCAAATAGCTTGTATTTGAGAGGCAAACGTAAAATAGGCTTGTAGTCAAACTGTGTTTGCGAAAGTCCTATGGTTGAATTTTAAATATAAGCAGGTTTTAATTCAACTGTCGTTGCCTAATGTTAGGAGTTAGTCGCTATGCAAGCTTGAAATAAGGGGTTCTTAAATCAAAACGATTGAACTGTGTTAGATTGTCTGTGTCAGTCTGAATCTGTGTCAGTCTGAGCGGTGGTAGCTCTGTCTGCCTCCGCTCGTTCTGGCTGGAAGCTGTTTGGGAGGTTATTAGCATTCAGTGCTTGGCATGCGCTTCAGTGGTTACACAATGCAATTTAGGTAATTCAGTGTTTCAGTCAAAATTGTGATATTTGTGGTAAACTCTGCCTGAAAGATGCCTCAGGCGGGGCTCCAAATGTTGTGCTCGTTATTTGGGTGAATTTAGTTAGGTAAAATAAAATATTAATAATCCGAAAATTATTAATGTTTCATAAAATTATTAAAATCAAATATGTAATCCTTGATAAGGATTAACCTAGGGGCACCACCGGCTTAATCACCGGACCTAATCTGAATCACCTTCAGTCTAATCTGAAAGGGGAGAGTTCTTACACCTTAGACAATAGTTTACCACAATTCCACAAAATCACTCTGAAACAGTTGAATTCTAATAAAAGTTGACAATATTTATTATATATAAAATAAAAGAGAGGGATTGGCAATACAGTCAGTGAATTCAAGTTGTAACTGAGTTACATTCTAAACATTTCAATGCATGGTCGATAAATGTGAGGTAGGGGTATTTATCTGCATCAAAAGTGTAAAGCACCGGATGAACACTAGAGGGAGGCAGAGTGTGTGTGTGTGTGGGTGTGTGTGTGTGAGTGAGGGGTCTCTCCTCAAAATGGCCGACCCGGAAGGACCGACTAGACACAAAATGGAGGATACGGGGGTGTGCTTTCGGGCCAAAATGGCGATCGGCCCAAGATGGAGACTAAGGGAATGTGTTCTCGGCACAAAATGGCGGTTAGCCGACTAGTAGCTATGTGTGTGAGTATTTAGCGAGGAAGGGTCCGGTCACGCGCTTGCGCACGTGCCCGTGAGTGAGAAATAACACCGTCTAGATGAAAACAGGGCCGCGAGGCTCTTACTTCGCCACGATTAGTTAATCGACTTTGAATTGGCGAAACAAGTTACTCTCGGCTCGTTGGCTATATTAGATCCACTCCGTGGATCGGTGAAGAAGTAACTGGCTAGCGTCTAAACACTCGGATTCAGTAATGCATGTATAACCCACAGTCACAGTCAGACATAAACAGTCACAGATTCATTCACAGTATCATATCAGTCAATCATGTATATCTAAAGATATATATATCATCTAACTCTAACAATTCTAAGCCCGGACTTGAGTGATCAATTCAGTCTGCTTACTTGGCTTGTTCGTTCAGCTCTGCAAACGCGGATGCAGGTTTGTTGCGGTCGGACTCGCAAGGTTCCTCCAGCGGGGAGGAGGGGTGCTCGTGGAGCGGGCGGCCGCTTGTCCCGAAGAGGAAGAAGTGGAGGAAGGAGCGGGGGTTTGAGAATAGGCAGTCGATCTCAGCTGGCCACGCTGGGTTCTTGCATCTGCTGTCGTCTCAGTGGAGGAAAGGGGGAACCTCACAGCTCGCTTCTTCGGGTTGAGGGCACTCAGGCGATGCGGGTCGGTTTCAGGATATCAGAGCTGGCTTAGCCCTGATGTGGAGGTCGTCGGCCTGGTTGCGGCCTTGGCTGCTCGGGTTCGGGCAGGGGGGAAGGGCGGTTTGTCTCGGGATACAAACGCACGTCCTGTCGCGACGATTAGTCACTTAGAACTTCTCAGAGGAGGACCTGTCTGCAGCTAGGCTGCTTAGGAACTGAAGTTTTCAGGCTTCAAACCTGTATATGTTTTGGGGTGCAGGGCGTGTCTTTGCTGTGGTTTGACACTCTGATTGGCTCACCTTATCTCACTTACAGACCGCAGAGTTGGCTCTCCCTTTGTCAGTCTTCGATAACAAAGGAATGGCTCGCTTCCCTGTGGTTTTTATCACGGGTGTGGTATTCAAATTGGCCCAAATGGCCAGGTATGTGGGGGTTGTGTGCTCCCACTGTTTCCACAAGGACCAGCCAGTATTCAAACAACATGTCTCTCATTCAATGTCAGTGTTCGTTCAACATGTCTTTCATTCAATATCACTGTTAATTCAATATCAATGTTAATTCAATATCAATACTGCTTCAATATGTCTGGCCCAACAGGGATCACCAAAAAATTTCACATTGAGAGTAAATGTATGATTTATGGGCTTTTAAAAAAGATTCTAGGAAATAAAAAAATTCATTACTTTCTCCAAATTCAGTGTTTACATGTGTTTTCAGTATAGATTACCATAGAAATGTGATGTTTTATACAGAATATATGAACCGGTAAATACCAGTTATCGGCCATAACACCAATGTTAATATCGGTTATCGGCATCCCTAATATTTTGTCAAAAGTTTAGATCACCACTATTTCCAATTAACATGGTAAACTGATGAATGACAGCTTTTAAGAATGTACTTTTACTGTAAATGTTACGATTATTTTCATGGACCCAAATGCAAACCCAGCAATGATGGATGCAGACGGAAAAGCTGTTATTGTAAGGCAAATGGTAGATTTGGGAATGGAACAGAGAGATGGGTTGAGTCAGAAGGAAGAGCGGTGTGACCAATCCGAGTAAAGCTGGCACTGAGGAGCGGGCACCAGGAATCCTGAACACAGGAGGAACATCATTAGCAGACAGGCACGGCACAAAGAAACATAGGAATTAACTCAGGTAGACTTGATACTGAGGGAGATATGCTGGTAGTTGGGTCCATATATATTTGGACATAATCTTCATCAGTTTGGCTCTGTACACCAACACAATGGATTTGAAAACAATCCAGATGTGCTTCCATTGCAGAATTCCATCTTTATTTTGAGGGTATTAACATCTAAATCTGGTGAACAGTGTACGAATTACATTACATGTTAAGGCACCAACATTACATTTTAAGGGACCATAAGTAATTGGACAAAGTAACAATCATCCAATGAGTTCTGAAGCATTTGAAGTTGAATATGAGCAGATAATATTGCCAGAAACACATCAGAATTCATCCTGCTGCTGCTGTCAGTAGTCACATCATCAATAAATGCAAGGGAATCAGTTCTATGAACAGTCATACATGCCCACGTGTGGACATGTATGACTGTCAGTTCCATTTCCATTGACAGCTATACATGCCCACGGAACTGGTTCCATTGTATTTATTGATGATGCAACTGCTGACAACAGCAGCAGAGTGTTTCGGACATTATTATCTGCTCATATTCAGTCAAGTGCTTCAGAACCCATTGGACGATTGCATGATGATAAAACATAAAACACTGTCGTTGTAATTGGCATACCACGAAATGTGGTTTCGTACTTTAGTTCCATAGCCTCGAGGCTGGTACTTTCCTATTATTTACAGTCAATGGTACTTTCAGTGCACCTAAGAGTAAAACCTGTAGCTAGCTGTAACGTTAATGTGTACGTTAACGTTACTTCTGGAACCATGCTGCAATTTGAGAGTTTGAGACTTATTGCTAACGTTAGTTAGCAATAAGCTAACGTTAAGGTCTATGGTCAAATTGCATTGTCGAACGTATGATGTAATGCAATAAAAAATAAAAAAATATTTTACGTTTTATCATCGGTGTATGTCGGTTTAACGTAAGCTCTGAAAAGGGAAAGGCTTAGCGTTACCATTGTTAGCACAGCTGGGTATGCACTAGGCAATGACGTTAATTAAAATCACGTTAAAATCATTAGAATACGCTTCTAGCACACACTCACCGAAAAAAGTTTAGACCAGAATCCTTGCATGGCCTGTTAGTACAATCAATTGCTGAGCAAGAAGGCATATTTGTCCGATATTAGCTTTAGATGATCAAAAAGACCGCAACACTAAACTAACGAGACCGGGAGCTCAACTCGAATTAGGCTAAGGATTAGCTTAGCCGAGCGGAGCGGCTAGGTAGCCATCATTCATACAGTCATGACCGGGACACGCCTTAATTATGCATAACTTTAAACCCTTATCAAATGTAAACGGGCGAGTTATACAATATATTCCCCACAGATGTTATGAAAAGGTGAAATTAGCTATATAGACCAAACCCGTGTTGCGGGCCAGGCTGTAAATATGTTTAATTACACTTAGAAAGTTGGGCATTTTAACAGGAACAACGGGACTCCTGAATCCTGCCTCAAGTGACCAATTGAGGAATTACAGCTTAAACAAACACTTCCGCAGCTTCAGGGGAAAGTGGGAGGGGTTGGGGCTTGATTTTATAGTGGCCATTTTGAAAATCCAAAATGGCGGCCATGCAGGTAGGTGTCTATGCAAATGCCAACATTAGTTTTCGGGCTCTCCATGCTCTGACGATTCTGAAAATGTATAGTTTTGCAAATCTAAAAAAAAAAAAAAAAAAACATTGAACCTGACTAAAATGCAGAAATGATACATCGTTTAATTTTTCAGATGGTTTGGTTTCACACCAGGTAAAAAGCGAGCAGACCAGATAGCCCTGTGCCAACCCTCCCGCATATATATTTTTTTGACTGCTGAAATTATAAGCCTACTCTGTTTGTTTGTTTGTTTGTTTGTTTGTTTATTTATTTATTTATTTATTTATTTATTTATTTATTTATTTATTGTAATGGCGTATTATTTATTTGCATTGCGTAATGGTGACTGTGTGTGTGTGTGTGTGTGTGTGTGTGTGTGTGTGAGAGAGAGAGAGAGCGAGCGTGTGCTGTGCCACAGCAGTGAACCTCTCCATTATTACCTGCTCTTGAATCCACAAATCTGAACTGATTTCTGTCCTTCAACTTGCTCTGTATTCACAAAGTCCCCAATGACATTTCCCTGTGCCAATGTTTCTATTTCCTGCCAATCAAAGACCGCAACCAAGATGCAAGTGTCGGCTGATATGTGTCATTAACGAGCAGTAATTTGGCTCCGGTAATTTCATTTGGTAAAATAAAACGAAACCGTTGCAACTTCTGCCTATTATGCTATCATGGAGACTATGACCACTGCTGATGACTGCAGTCATGCAAAAAAATCCTTCCTGGCATCGTACATTTGGTTCGGATCGAGCTCGGATCACGTTCTCACCACAAACGAATCGTACCAGAGTTCTTCTGGAACCACACTGTGCGCTTGTTTGGTCCGCTTTAGGTGCGCACCAGAGTTCGATTGCTGCGTTCACACCGGCCCAAACGAATCACACCAAGGGGAAAACAAACTAGTGTGATTCAACCGAACCAAACGAGGTAGGTCTAAGTGTGAATACACCCAAAAAAGTAGCCAGGTTGGCAACACTGACTGTTGTGTTGTCCAGGGTGGTAGTGGTGGCTAAACGCACGTAAATGCCGTTTAGGTACCTTTTTCAATGCTCTGCAGCATTTAGGCACCTTTTAAGATAGTTTACTAACATTTTTTAATCGTTTATGCACTTATTATTGCACAAGTTTTAAAAAGTTCGACTAAACTGTTGATGCAGAGATCACGCCAAGCACGTCACACACCAAAAGAAAAGAAACTAGAACGACCGCAATGCTGACTTATGCCTCCGCCATTAGTTCATTCTACAGTCCAAATTGCCATTTGAGGCAAATTGGAAGAAATTCCATCAAGGCGCTCGTGAGATGTTGCGTTACTGAGCTTGAAAATTGGGTGTGCGAGGTCACAGTGACCTTGAACTTTGACCACCAAAATGTCCTTGAGTCCAAGTGGACGTTTGAGGCAAATTCGAAGAAATTCAATCAATACATTCCTGAGATATCGCGTTAACAAGCTTGAAAATGGCATTCGAGAGGTCACAGTGACCTTGACCTTTGACCTTTGATAACCAAAATAGAATCAGTTTGTCCTTGCGTCCAAGTCGATGTTTGAGCCAAATCAGAAGAAATTATATCAAGCCGTTCTTGAGATATTACGTTAACGAACTTGGGAATGGCGTTCATGAGGTCATAGTGACCTTGAAGTTTGACCACCAAAATGTAATCAGTTCATCCTTGAGTCCAAGTCGATGTTTGAGACAAATTTGATGAAATTCCGTCAAGGCATTCCTGAGATATCGCTTTAACAAGCTTGAAAATGGCGTTCGAGAGGTCACAGTGACCTTGACCTTTGACCACCAAAATCTAATCAGTTCATGCCGGAAGACAACAGGCCGTTGTAGCCAGCGACATCAAATCTAGCTCCCTGTGTATTGACAAGGGCGTGCCACAAAGATCCATTTTTGGTCCAGTATTATTTACTATTTATATTAATAACATTTTCTTTCCCTCCGGGCTTAACAAAGTCCATTATTATGCCGACGACACGGTCCTATACTGCTTTGGCTCCACTCCGGCTCAGGCAGTTGGGGGTCTTCAGACAGCTTTCAACTCCTTCCAACAGTCCCTGACTGAGCTCAAATTAGTCCTGAATCCGAAGAAAACCAAATGGATGCTGTTTTCTAGAACACTTAGTGTCACCAACAATTTTAGCATTTGCACTTTTCAAGGAGAAAATATTGAATCGGTAATGTCCTATAAATATCTTGGTATCTGGCTGGACACCAAACTCTCCTTTCAATCACACATTGACCACCTCACAAAGAAATTGAGAAGAATTATCGGGTTCCTATACAGGAATAAAGCTTGTTTTTAATTTCATTCGAGGAAAGCTATTGTTCAATCATTGATACTGTCTGTTCTCGATTATGGTGACATTGTTTAACAGGTGATGGTTTTCTCACGCATCACTGTACTTTGTATGAAAAGGTAGGCTGGCCCTCCCTGACAACACGCAGAGAACTACATTGTCTGACTTTCATTTATAAAGCACTACTCAGGGAGCTCCCATCATATCTATCTTCACTCATTTCTCTCAATAACATAAATTACCAAACACGTTCACAGTCCCACATCCAAGGAAACACTGCATTTTCTTTCTATGCCCCCAGTAAATGGAATATGCTCCAGAACAATCTGAAACTGGATCATCTAATCTCTCTCGAGTCATTTAACTCATTGAGTGCCAGCCACTTTTGGAAAACGGATGCTCCCAGTGCCAGCCCTTTCAGAGCGTTTTCAGTGATAACTCAAGACCCACAGAATATTGTGTGATATTACTATGTAAACACCGAACACGCCCAAAGAACGATGAGACTCTCTTGTATCATCAGCAAAAAAAAGTTTATTGATATCATTTTCCGTTCTTTAGTTATCAGCCGGAGAAGATAGGTTGATTTCACCAAAAACAGACGTTTCAAACTAGAAGCTGAGATAATGAGCCTTTTGTGAAATGAAGCATTTCAAGCAAATCACTGACTCTGAAGCTAATATTTTCTGACCTGAAACATCTGAACAGTAATTTCCTTCAATAAAACAGCACCCCCACCCCCCTCAACTGCAAACTCCTCCTCCGTGGGAGTGTCTCTGGTGGCTCTGCTCGCTCTGCTGCGTGTGTCAGGCGAGTCTCTGCTGCCTGCGGATCCACGTTCGGATGGCGGCCGCTCGTCGGGGGAGTCTGGATCGGGCTCGCTGAGTTCGTCTGCGTTTCTGGGGTTTCAGTTGTGAGCTGGGATGAAGCTGCGTCCGATTCTGGGCTTTCTGCTGCGCCTTTCAAAGTGCCCTGCACCCAGTCTATTTTCGGAGCGCTCCGCCTTGTGCGCCGGCTCCCAGCGCGACACCGAAAAGCCAAACCATTCTCATGAGAATGGTTTGGCTTTGGTTTTCTTTTCTGGCGGCTAATCGTGTGGAGAAACTATCGCAGCAGAGACAGAGGGGCTCAGTTGTGGGAGCGGATTGGCTGCTGTTTGCAGCTAACGTTAGCTCCAGCCAGAGCAATCTGTGCCACTCTGGCTCCAGCATGCATCGGTTTCTCTTTCATCACGGCTTTTTCTGCTGTTTTTCCTCACCTTTCTCAAATCTGGAGAGCACTGTCGCCACCTAATGGGTCCGTAAAATAGCTTATACACCTTCAAAATCACCCATACTTTCACAGGAGATGCATCAGGCTTTGATCCACGTCCCACCGTCAAAAAACGCAATTGACGTCTTTAGACGTCATTGGCACTCAATGAGTTAAACAACTCTTAAAGGGTACTCTACAGGAGAAATGCTCTTGTTTTATTTAAAATGTGTTTTACTATTTTCTTTTCATCTTTATTCTTATTGCTGCTCCATCTTGTCTGTCTGCAACTGAAACTTCTTGTATGTGTTCTATGTAATCAGGGCACTCTTGAAAATGAGAGCTTGCTCTCAAGAGATTTCCCTGTGTAAATAAATGCAAAATAATAATAAAAAAAAATGCTTGAGTCCAAGTCGATGTTTGAGACAAATTTGATGAAATTCCGTCAAGGCATTCCTGAGATATCGCGTTAACAAGCTTGAAAATGGCGTTTGAGAGGTCACAGTGACCTTGACCTTTGACCACCAACATCTAATCAGTTCATCCTTGAGTCCAAGTCGATGTTTGAGGAAAATTTGATGAAATTCCGTCAAGGCATTCCTCAGATATCGCGTTAACAAGCTTTAAAATGGCGTTCGAGAAGTCACAGTGACCTTGACCTTTGACCTTTGACCACCAAAATCTAATTAGATCATCCTTGAGTCTAAGTGGATGTTTAAGGCAAATTTGATGAAATTCTGTCAAGGCGTTCCTCAGATATCGCGTTAATGAACCTCGTACGGACGGACGGACGGACGGACAACCCGGATCCATAATGCCTCCGGCCTGGCTATCGCCGGCGGAGGCATAAAAAGATGACACATGGCACTGACCAGGAGCTCCGGGAACCGTAGCCTATTGTGGTGCGCTCCGTGGGAAAGTACACGGCCCCGCGGTCACGTTGGTGCCTTTCTCGAGCTGCGCTTTGTTACGGCCCTAGGCCGTATGTGTATTGTATTCTGTTTCTCTAGCCTGGCCAGACAGCGCTCCCCTCAAACAACTTGACGGTGCCATTGTGCCAGCGATGCGCAATGCGCATTTGGAGACCAGCTCATGGTGAGCTGAACGTAGGTTGGTTAAAAATGTGTGTCAGAGTGGGGAAAATCATATAGGCCTACCGTTTTACAACTGAAGAGTGAATAACTGGTGTAAGAGACATGATTGATTTCCCTCTGATCAAGTAAAGTTTGTAACATTAGGTGCGACTTGAATAGTCCAGGTGCTACTGTATAAATGTTGAAAACTATCTAGAAACATACTGGTGTTTGTTATCTGTACCCCTGGCCTTGCTGCTGGCAAATTTACAAAATGTTTTATTATTCGTGAAATGCCAGAGGGCAAACTACGGCATGCAGGTGATTTTCTTATTCACGCAATTAAGACAATTTGACAATTTCTCAGCAGAAGCAGAATGGACATTCGTCAGTTTTTCACAAATAACCCGAAAAAACGAAGAATAGAGGTTGCAAATGGTAAATTGCTTGTTAAATCAGTTAGTCAGATTATGCCTGACATTGTTGTCGAGTAGCAATGATTGAAGCTTGATGTGCTGAGCTGAATCAAGCGTTATTAATTTGCACTGCTCTGGCTAACGTCATTAGGGATTGATTAACTGAATGCTATAATGCTAACTGTTACTTTGAACATCCATTTGCAATGATTCTGGCTGGATATTACAGTAACTATTGTAAATTTGTCACAATGAATGCACTTTGTGTACAATGTGTAAATACATTTTATATTGATTGTTTAGGCCTAATTATTTGTAAAGTCACAACACACTACAGATGTGTGTAGTTCTTCATAGATTTAGCCTCTTCATTTTGCTCTCAAATGCACCAGGTTGATGAATTTTACTTTAAAATGTACAAAATCTTCTTCCGGGGGAGAATCCCCCCGGACCCCCCTTGAGGGTCCAAGGCCCATCCCATAGCCAGCTACTTTTCCTATCTGGCTGGCTACTCAGAAATGTGGGGAACCTCCCGATATACCTTATAGGGCTATATGATTCAGATTAAGTTGTTCTACTCTCATATTTTGTCTTGTATATCGGTCATGCCGGTGCCGCGTGAGGAAGCTGCCTCAAAAGTATAGTTTTCCCACTTTTTTTTTACCACTACAGCACTGCTTCATGTGTTCATATGAAATGCAGTGACTGGCGCTCAGTAATGTGAAAGTAACTGTTGGTGTTGTCACTGGTTCATGTGTTCAAACAAGTCTGAAATGCAGTGACTTATAGGGATCAGTAATGTGAAAGTTACTGTTGGTGATGTCACTGGTTCATGTGTTCATATGAAATGCAGTGACTTTAGGGATCAGTAATGTGAAAGTTACTGTTGGTGATGTCACTGGTTCATGTGTTCATATGAAATGCAGTGACTTATAGGGATCAGTAATGTGAAAGTTACTGTTGGTGATGTCACTGGTTCATGTGTTCATATGAAATGCAGTGACTTTAGGGATCAGTAATGTGAAAGTAACTGTTGGTGATGTCACTGGTTCATGTGTTCATATGAAAAGCAGTGACTTTAGGGATCAGTAATGTGAAAGTAACTGTTGGTGATGTCACTGGTTCATGTGTTCATATGAAAAGCAGTGACTTTAGGGATCAGTAATGTGAAAGTTACTGTTGGTGATGTCACTGGTTCATGTGTTCATATGAAAAGCAGTGACTTTAGGGATCAGTAATGTGAAAGTAACTGTTGGTGATGTCACTGGTTCGTGTGTTCATATGAAATGCAGTGACTTTAGGGATGAGTAATGTGAAAGTAACTGTTGGTGATGTCACTGGTTCGTGTGTTCATATGAAATGCAGTGACTTTAGAGATCTGGGCCCGTATTTATCAAGCATCTCAGAGTGCCATTTTAGTCCTAAGTGCTGAGAATTTTTGAAATTTAGTCCTACTCTCACACTTAAGAATAAAAGCTTTTTATCAACCTTCTTAAGACTAGGAAACACTCCTACTCCCCCAGCTATTTAGGAGTCCTCAGGAGGTGTCCTAAGTGGTTAGGAGTTGCCAGCAGGGCAATGTTGACCAGTGGTGTAGTCTACCTTTTTTCAGAGGGTATACTGACTCTGACTGACATAATTTCCCACGGATATTGTCGCGTTTTTCTTTCATGGCTTGACAGAAAAAGTATGCCTTCATGCGCCTAGTTGGCTTGAAAATAGAACTCACGTAAAAATCGGCCCAGCTCAGGCGAGGCGTGGGTACACGGAAGGTTCACGTTGAGGCGCCCTGTGTACACAGCCTCATTGACTAAAAAGGACGCCTATTTAAAAGCGTGGGTAAAGGCAAGGCTTGGGTGCTGTGTGTGAACGTAGGGTAACACACAGAGCGCACAGGGTGAATTTTATGAATGGAAATTGAAAACGATACATATCATAGCGCATTTCCCAGTGCGCATATGCAAATCTGAGTCATTTCGCAGTGTGTATACGGCGTATACCTGCATATCACGTAGACGACACCACTGATGTTGACATCATGGCATTCAGGAGACAGAGACGTGCGCGAATCTTCTCCACTAAGCACAGCGTGTCATCCTCCCTCCAATTCGGCTTTCTTTTGGATTCCATGTTTGCTCATCATACAGCCTATAGAACCTGGCTATATAGGGTAGTCAATTGACAGCACACCAGTTTCGAGTCAGTTGTGGGATTAGGTAAATTGGGTGGATTAGGAAAGATTTAGCCCATTCTTGAGTGATTTTCAATGTAGGCTATGTTGTATTATTTTGTTGATAATTTCTTCTGAAATTATTGGTGAATATATGCTACACTCCCATTGTGCATTTCACTGTTGAATCATCTCTATTTATGATATTTCGTGCATAAGGGATTCCATTCAGCGATTGGCCATTCCTGTGTACTTGGAATTGCGTCATCAACATTTCCCTTTACGGCACACACACCTGTCGTAAATCAGCTCTGAGATTGACACTTAGGATTCAGTCCTACACCTCGCTGAAAGAGGGAGTGAGATGCATAATAACTGACTTTTTTAAGTGCAGCTTTTAGCTGGGAATTTTTTTGCTCATAAGTGTACTCTTAGCAGTGTTCTTAGGAGTAATTCTAGGAAGCTTGATAAATACGGGCCCAGGGCCCGTATTTATCAAGCGTCTCAGAGTGCCATTTTAGTCCTAAGTGCTGAGAATTTGTGAAATTTAGTCCTACTCTCACACTTAAGAATAAAAGCTTTTTATCAACCTTCTTAAGACTAGGAAACACTCCTACTCCCCCAGCTATTTAGGAGTCCTCAGGAGGTGTCCGAAGTGGTTAGGAGTTGCCAGCAGGGCAATGTTGACCAGTGGTGTAGTCTACCTTTTTTCAGAGGGTATACTGACTCTGACTGACATTTCCCACGGATATTGTCGCGTTTTTCTTTCATGGCTTGACAGAAAAAGTATGCCTTCACGCGCCTAGTTGGCTTGAAAATAGAACTCACGTAAAAATCGGCGCAGCTCAGGCGAGGCGTGGGTACACGGAAGGTTCACGTTGAGGCGCCCTGTGTACACAGCCTCATTGACTAAAAAGGACGCCTATTTAAAACCGTGGGTAAAGGCAAGGCTTGGGTGCTGTGTGTGAACGTAGGGTAACACACAGAGCGCACAGGGTGAATTTTATAAATGGAAATTGAAAACGATACATATCATAGCGCATTTCCCAGTGCGCATATGCAAATCTGAGTCATTTCGCAGTGTGTATACGGCGTATACCTGCGTATCACGTAGACGACACCACTGATGTTGACATCATGGCATTCAGGAGACAGAGACGTGCGCGAATCTTCTCCACTAAGCACAGCGTGTCATCCTCCCTCCAATTCGGCTTTCTTTTGGATTCCATGTTTGCTCATCATACAGCCTATAGAACCTGGCTATATAGGGTAGTCAATTGACAGCACACCAGATTCGAGTCAGTTGTGGGATTAGGTAAATTGGGTGGATTAGGAAACATTTAGCCTATTCTTGAGTCATTTTCAATGTAGGCTATCTTGTATTATTTTGTTGATAATTTCTTCTGAAATTATTGGTGAATATATGCTACACTCCCATTGTGCATTTCACTGTTGAATCATCTCTATTTAGGATATTCGTGCATAAGGGATTCCATTCAGCGATTGGCCATTCCTGTGTACTTGGAATTGCGTCATCAACATTTCCCTTTACGGCACACACACCTGTCGTAAATCAGCTCTGAGATTGACACTTAGGATTCAGTCCTACACCTCGCTGAAAGAGGGAGTGAGATGCATAATAACTGACTTTTAAGTGCAGCTTTTAGCTGGGAATTTTTTTGCTCATAAGTGTACTCTTAGCAGTGTTTTTAGGAGTAATTCTAGGAAGCTTGATAAATACGGGCCCAGTAATGTGAAAGTAACTGTTGGTGATGTCAGTGGTTCGTGTGTTCATATGAAAAGCAGTGACTTTAGAGATCAGTAATGTGAAAGTAACTGTTGGTGATGTCACTGGTTCGTGTGTTCATATGAAAAGCAGTGACTTTAGAGATCAGTAATGTGAAAGTAACTGTTGGTGATGTCACTGGTTTGTGTGTTCATATGAAATGCAGTGACTTTAGGGATCAGTAATGTGAAAGTTAATGTTGGTGATGTCACTGGTTCATGTGTTCATATGAAATGCAGTGACTTGGATCAGTAATGTGAAAGTTAATGTTGGTGATGTCACTGGTTCATGTGTTCATATGAAAAGCAGTGACTTTAGAGATCAGTAATGTGAAAGTTACTGTTGGTGATGTCACTGATTCATGTGTTCATATGAAAAGCAGTGACTTTAGAGATCAGTAATGTGAAAGTTACTGTTGGTGATGTCACTGGTTCATGTGTTCATATGAAAAGCAGTGACTTTAGGGATCAGTAATGTGAAAGTAACTCTTGGTGATGTCACTGGTTCATGTGTTCATATGAAAAGCAGTGACTTTAGGGATCAGTAATGTGAAAGTTACTGTTGGTGACATCACTGGTTCATGTCTTCATATGAAAAGCAGTGACTTTAGGGATCAGTAATGTGAAGGACTGTATGAAGGACTGTGTGAAGGATGAGGTAGATGGCTGAATCAGATAGTTTGACTATCTACTTTGGACTGATACCTAACGTATTGTAAACTATGGTGAAAGAAATGAAAGGAAGTGAACTACCATTTAGACCAAATACCATATTTAGGGCCTAAATATCACAGAAAATATTAACAGAGCATCACAGGAATACTATAGAAATACTAGGCATATTACCGAAACATCACAGAAATAACATAAATATAGTAGACACTTGCCAGCATACAGGTCTATGCATGTAACACACAGCCAACCCATCACCAGAGTCTAATAAATGCAAATCTTCGATGTTAGGCTAACTTAGCTCGTAATGCTAAGCTAACATGCTAATGAAAATAGGAAATGACAAAATCCGACAAGTGTAGCTTATTAGTGGCCGGGCCAGCGAAGCGGCAGGGCCACTTATTGTATTTTAGTGGCCGGGCCAGCGAAGCGGCAGGGCCACTTATTGTATTTGCCTTTATTATTAGTGGCCGGGCCAGCGAAGCGGCCAGGCCACTTCTTGTATTTGCCTTTATTATTATTTTTCTTCCTCCCGGGAAGTTCGACTTCCCATGGATGAAAACTAACCAAACTTTGAACAAAGGTCCAGTCCCATGCCAAACGTCTTTGACACAAATTTGGGGCCAATAGTCCTAACGGTGGCACTACAGCGACCGTCTAAAGTTTAAAACTTTAAAAATTCATAAAAAATCAGGCATACGTGCTACGGCTTTGCAACTTTCACCGAAATGTGCGCCTAAATGAGGGGAAACTTTTGTACAATGCAACCTATGGCCAATTTTCAAGTCTAAAGACCGCAAAACTGCAAAAACTGCAAAAACGAATTAAACCCTACTCCTCCCACATTTTTTCTTCAAACGACACCAAACTTCAGCATCTGCATCGTTAGACTGTCCTACACAAAAGTATCAAAAATTGAGCCCACAGTGCATCAAAACGTTGAATTCTGGCCCCGTGTATAGCCTAATTACCTTAATTACCTATGGCAATTAGGTTGTATTTGTGATGTCATCAGTCAGTCAAGCAATTGTGATGCCATCACTGATGTCACTCGAGCAATTGTGATGTCATAATAGCTCAAAGCCTTGAGACTTGCCCAGCCACGACCCATTGCTGCGCAGCAGCCACTTTTTTGGCGCGTAATAACTCCCACAATTTCTGCGCCACATAGACATGCCCGAACTCAAAACATGCGGCTTATTGAGGACAGGTGTGCTATGACTTTTCTAAGGGTTTGGTCAAGCGGTTTGGCACTTCTTTTGAATGGACCCAGGCCCGGCCCGGGTCCGGGTCGGAACCTCGGGTATTCGGGGGGTCGGGCATACCCGAAGACCTCTAGCTCAAAGCCTTGAGACTTGCCCGGCCACGCAGCAGCTATAATTTCCCATTGTATTCCAAGTAAATTAAGCTGCTAGCCAAAATCAGCTAACATGCTAACCTGCTAATATGCTAATTAGCATGCAAGGTTAATTGACAAACTAAAGGCGAATAAATCTTATTCTCGGTCAAAAACCCAATAACTAAGGTGACACTCGATAGAACTTCGACAAACATAATTCACAACATGACAATATACAAATCATCCATCAAATGATGAAGAACGTCAACTTACATTCTCCATGAACGCATACAGGCTGTTACTCTGTCAGGTGAAAAGGCAAACTGACTTCTACAGAGCACATGTGGGATCAGGCCCCTCTATAGGCAACCGAACTATGCCTGAGTAAAATAAACAATAACCAATTAAAGAGACAGTACCACTGGCGGCCTCCAGAGGGCACTGAAAGGATACTTTGTAGTGACCTAGTCACACTTTCTTACAGCCGCCCCCAAATTTAGGATAAAGTGACTAATCAGGGGGGTTACTTGTAGTTTCCGGTAGGGGAGGGATTCAACAAGACGTGTGACAGGCCGAGTGTATGTTCTGTCTTTCGTCCTCACATCTGCCACTCGAATCTGTCCATCGCTGCCAGGGTAGACTTGATCCACCTTACCAACCGGCCACAGAGCCCTGGGCAGTTGGGGGTCCACAATCATCACAGTGCTGTCAACCGCTAGGTTTGGAGTGTCCCTCTGCCAGTTCTGCCTGGATTGTAAGGATGGCAGGTAGTCCTTCGTGAACCGGGTCCAGAATTGGTCAGCGAGGACCTGACTGTGTCGCCATTGACGGCGACCAAGTAGCTCTGTATCTGCATACACCACTTGGGGTAAGGAAGGGTCCGGCCGCCGCATTAGGAGAATGTTCGGAGTGATGGGGTCTGGGTCAGAGATGTCAGCAGAGGTGTACCCGAGTGGCATCGAATTCAGGATACCCTCAATTTCCACCAGTACTGTCCTTAGTACCTCCTCAGTTACTGACTGGGCACCCAGGGTCACATGTAGGGCATTCTTGAGGGTCCGGATTTCTCTCTCCCAAACACCACCGAAGTGGGGCGCGTTTGGCGGATTAAATCCGAAATGGATCTGCTGCTTTGCAAGTTCGGCTTGTAGGTCAGGGGCCAGGTTGGAAAAGGCTTCCCGTAACTCCCTTTCACCTCCTTTAAAATTTGTGCCTTGGGTCAGAGATGATCTCGAACGGCTTTCCTCTTCTGGCAATGAATCGCCGTAGCAACATCAGGAAGGCATCTGTATCCATGTGGCCAAGGAGATCCAGATACACTGCTTTGGTGGTGAGGCATTTGAAAATAATACCCCACCTCTTCTCTGTTCTGCGGCCGAGTTTCACTGCGTAGGGGCCAAAACAATCTACTCCTGACGAATAGAATGCTGGCTTGTGAAGGCGAAGTCGAGCAGAAGGCAAGTCTGCCATTTTAGGTGTCTTGACCTTGGCCCGCCATAGCTGGCATTCAAAGCATCCATGTTGGTATTGACGAACAGCTTGCCTTCCCCTTAGCACCCAGTACTTCCTCCGCAATTCAGAGAAGACCATCTCGGAGCCTGGGTGACGCAACTTCTCATCAACATCCTGAATGAGGAGCTTTGTAACTGGATGTTTGGGGTCCAAAACTATGGGATGTAGGGAGTCCTCCTACTCTGATCAGCTGAGAAGCGCTGTCCAGTTCAGGGGCAAGACAAATAAGCCTGCTGTTAGGGGGCACGGGCTTGCCTGCCTTTAAGCAGGTAATCTCCTCCTTGAAGCTGTGCACCTGCGCTTTCTGCAGAATGATCCTCTCGGCTTCCCGAAAATCCTCTGCAGTAGGAGAACTAGGTGGATCTGCCGCCCCGTGAATGACCCGCGCCGTGGCTTCTAGCAAGATTTGGAAGGAAGTGAACTGGCTGGCTTCTGGATACGCTGGAGTCGTAGTGGTCTGGGTCAGTCCACAAAAGACTGATTTACGTAGTTCCTCCTTGGTATCCGTTTCTTCCCCGGTAGGTTTCTGGGGCCACTGAGCAAGGGGCTGTTGCAGGAATGGTGGTCCATCATGCCACCTGTTCGGGGGACTCAAGTCTAGGAGAGATTTGCCTCTGGTTAGGTCATCTGCCGGGTTGGTAGCTGAATCGACGTAACCCCAGGTGCACTGCGAGGTGAGCTCCTGGATCTCTGCTATTCTGGTTCCTACAAATACCTTATACCTGCAGGAGTCAGAGTTGATCCATAGCAAGACAGCGGTGGAGTCTGACCAGAGAAAGGTGTTCTCTATCGGCAAGGTAAGTTCTCCGTGCAGCATGTGAGCCAACTGAGCTCCACTAAGGGCTGCACTGAGCTCTAGCCTGGGCATGGATAGTTGGCGTTTTGGAGCCACTTTGGAACGTGCCATCAGGAATGAGACTGAAACCTTTCCACTCGCATCTTGGCAGCGGAGGTAAGCGACAGAACCGTAGGCACATTCCGAAGCATCACAGAAAACATGGAGTTGTCGACTGCTTTCCTCCAATCCATGATGTGGAGCCAGAGTGATCTTCGCTAGATCCTGCAGTTCTGCTTCCCAGCGGTTCCATTCTTGCAACAAGGTGTCGGGAAGAAGGGGGTCGTCCTATCCCTGGTCTTTGTCCCATAAGCGCTGGACCAGTATTTTAGCCCGGGTGGTATAGGGGGTAATATAACCCAGTGGGTCATACTGGCTAGCTAGCACCCGGTAAATGTTGCGCATGGTGGGTTGGTCATAGCTGACAGGACGATGGCGGTAGGTCAGGGTGTCCGATTCACAGTGCCAGCAGAGACCAAGAGTCAGCTCTTGTGGATCGGTCTTGTTCTGCGAGAGCCACAGTTCACTACTGTCAGACCTTGCTTCCTTTGGGAGGTGGCTGGTCACTGTGGGTAGGTTGCTGGCCCATTGTCGAAGGTTGAAACCTCCTGTAGCAAGTAGCGCCCTCAGCTTGTCAAGGAGGTGGCGTGCGGCATTGGCAGTCGGGAAGCTCTGTAAGCAATTATTGATGTAAAAACACTTCTCTACGGAGAAGCGGACGTCCTCGTCTGGTCGACTGTTATCTAAGACATGTTTCTGTACCGCATAGGTAGCACAACATGGGCTGCAAGTTGTTCCGAAAGGGACTACCCGCCACTCATATGTGCTTGGGGGCTGTTCTTTCTTGAGGTCTCGCCAGAGGAAACGCAGGAACAGGCGGCAACAGGCGGCAACAGGCGGACCTGGTGAAACATCCCCTTGATGTCACCACTGATGCCAACGGGATGCTCACGGAACCGTAACAGAACCCCTAGGAGAGAGGAGCTTAAGGTAGGTCCGGGTAGCAATAGTGCATTCAAACACTGGCCCTTCCACTGGAACGAACAGTCGAATACCACACGGTTCTTGCCATTGTGCTGTACCATGTGATGTGGTATATACCATGTCTCTTTGGTATCTTCTTCAGCCCCTGGTGGTAACTTGCAGGCATAACCGGAGGTTTCTAGCTTCTGAATCTTGGCGATGTAAGCAGCAGCCTGCTCAGGGTTCTTGGCTAGTTTAGCTTCGGTGCTGCGGAGCCTTGCCATTACTGCTTCTTTAGGGGCCTTCAGGGGGGGACAATGTTTTACGCGAAGCAGAGGGGTAGCGTAGCGTGCTACTCCATCCACTGTCACCCTGCAGGTCTTGGCATCAAGGAGGTAAATGGCCTCATGATCCTGCTTGGACCTGGTGATGGTCTTCTCATGGCGATGTGGAAGTTCATCAAGCTGCCACAACCTCTCTACGTTGCGCAGCAACTCAGTGGAGGCAGAACTGAAACTTAGGTGGTAGCAGTGCGTTGTTGCTTGGTTGTCTCCTATATCACTAGCTGGGCCTTGCAGAGTCCATCCCAGTCTTGTCTTAATCGCTGCAGGACCGCCCGGAGGCCCTCTGCGAATGGGCTCAACAGGAGTGATAAGGTGAGTATTGTCAGCCCCAATAAGGAGAAGAGGCTGAGCGCTCTCGAGGTGTCGGAGGGGAAGATCTCGGAGGTGTCTATATCTCTTCTGAAGAGCAGCTATTGGGTGAGAATGATGAGACAAAGTCAATCCATCTGCAGTGAAGGCATTGTTTATCTTATACTTCTGGCGGGGTTTCTCAGCAGAAGAGATCTGGAAGGACACTGAGGATCCAAGTAGGACAGACACATCCTGCCGGACGGTTCTTAGCTTCAGCTCCTCATGCTTACCCTGGAGGTCGAGCTCATTAGGAGCTGCTGGGAGGAGGATTGTCCTCTCCGATCCGTCATCCAAGACCGCATATGTCTTAAGCGAGTGATCTCCATTGTGCAGTATGACCTTACTGACCTTTAGGAGGACTCGACCACCAGTGGTTGCTTTATCTAAGTAGTACAGTCTAGTAGCGGCTTCATCTTGTGGAGGGGTCATAGCTGAGGACTGAGCTAGCTCTGAGGTAGATGTTGCCTTGGACGCCGGTGAGGTGGTCCCGGTTTGGCGTTGGTTGAGCTCATGTAGGGCTCTGAGGTGCTTACCATTGCAGAGTGAACAGGTCTTCTTCAGGTCACATTGCGCTGCTAGATGAGATCTGCAGCACCTCCAGCAACGGTTGTTGGCCTTAATCCACTGCACCACTTGCTCCTTGGTGAGTTTCTGAAACTCACTGCACTGAGTTAGGAAGTGATCTGTCTTCTGACAGTAAGGGCAGTAACTTTTACGAGGTGGCTTGGGATCTGACTTGGAGTCAGCACTAAACTCGAGCTTGGCCTGGGTAGGTTTATCCTCCCTACCATGTAACACAGTAGTAGTACTACCTGTGTGCCTGGGGTTTCTGGGTTTATCTCTCTGGCTGGGCAATGGGCGCTCTCTCCTTGGCTCACATCGGACCTCCTGTTGCAGCCAGGTGGAGAAGTCAAGGAGGTTATAGGACAAGGCTCACGGCTTTAACATCATTATATACCTCTTGAATTGGCGGTAGTGTGTAGTGCAGGGAGCTTCTCGAGCAGGCGTTCAACATGGGACCCACAAGCGAGCTCAGCGGCACCTTCCTGGCCGAGTGTTTGCAGCAGTCCAACTAGGGAGTGAACCCGGAGAGCGAAATTATCAAAAGCGACACCATCTCCATGGCGAACGTTGGGTAGATCTATGATATCCTTAATCTCTTTCTGGGCTAGCTGACGAGGCTGTCCATATCTCTCATCGAGTGCTTGGATTGCGCAGGTGAAAGGATTAAGGGCATTGGAGTATGCTAGACCCAGGCGTCGAGCAGCATCTACTTTAAGATGATCTAGCAGCAGGTGGTACTTGTAGTGCTCTGATTCATCTGGGTGTATCAAATTTGCCAAGGCCATCTTCAGCATCATGTACTGTGTCTCATCTTCCTTTGTCAGGTTAGGGAAGGAGGGACCCTCTACCTTCCCATGTCGGTAAGGTCTGGCTGGTGGATATGAATAGACGGCTGGAGGGGGACCGATATTAGACAGTTGTGGCTGGCTATACTGCTGTTGAGCTGCCCCATAAGGAAGGGAGGGTGGAGGAGGCCACTCTGGAGATAGAGACGCATAGTGGGAGCTACACCCAGGGGATATGGATCGTTGAACTGGAGGCGGGGAGCTGAAACTGAGGAGGCGTTCAAATCGGTGATTCAAATCATCTACAGGCGGACTGTTATAGGAAGGTTCAGGAGGTGGAAACTGCAGTGGAGCATTCAAGGCTGTGCGGCTAGGATATACAGGGGGAACACCAATGACTGATGGTTTACGCTGTTCTTGTACTTGACGCTGTGTGGCAACGTTAGGAGCTGCCGGTAGGTAAGGTTGTAGTCCATCATTCTGAGGTGCTGGTGTACTCGCTGAAATCCTAGGTCCAAGGTGAAGGGGGGTAGCTGAACTCATCAGCGCTTTCTGTTGCTCTGTTTTCTTGCCGTTTCGGCCAGCATCTGATTCGTATCACTCTGCCGTTTCACAGTCTCTAGTAGAGATTGAATCATGTCATCCCTACTATCTCCCCTGGAGAAGCTTGTATGAGCAGGATTAGTAGGTGAGGAGGCATGCATGATTGAACAGGTAGAATACATGATGTCTTCCTCCCGTGAGTCTGGCCTGAGTTGCCTAATAGGGAGATTGGTCAAGTAGTCATCCAAATAAACTGGCCGAGTAGTCGGACGCTGGGAACGTCTGGGGGATGCTGGAGCTGCTACTGAAGTCATGATCCACAGGAAATAGTCACCATCCGGCTCGAAGGACCATGTGAAGGACTGTATGAAGGACTGTGTGAAGGATGAGGTAGATGGCTGAATCAGATAGTTTGACTATCTACTGTGGAGTGTCGATAAGGACACGGTAGGCAGGTATACGTTTAATAACGTTTATTCAGGTTCCAGGTAGGCACAGAGTATGTACATTGTACATTGTATGGTTGCTGAAATAAAATAACAACAGAATAGAATATCAGTACTTTGTAACAAAACTGATACCTAACGTATTGTAAACTATGGTGAAAGAAATTAAAGGAAGTGAACTACCATTTAGACCAAATACCCTAAATATCCCAGAAAATATTAACAGAGCATCACAGGAATACTATAGAAATACTAGGCATATTACGAAACATCACAGAAATAACATAAATATAGTAGACACTTGCCAGCATACAGGTCTATGCATGTAACACACAGCCAACCCATCACCAGAGTCTAATAAATGCAAATCTTCGATGTTAGGCTAACTTAGCTCGTAATGCTAGGCTAACATGCTAATGAAAATAGGAAATGACAAAATCCGACAAGTGTAGCTTATTTCCCATTGTATTCCAAGTAAATTAAGCTGCGAGCCAAAATCAGCTAACATGCTAACCTGCTAATATGCTAATTAGCATGCAAGGTTAATTGACAAACTAAAGGCGAATAAATCTTACGGCACGTTCACACACACGCCTAGAGCGACGCTTTAAGCAACGCCTAAAATTTAGGCGTCCTTGTTAACTCATTCATGGCCAGTTTAGGACCGCCAATATTTAGCTCAGGCCAAAGATTTTCATAATTGTTGGTCATCATTCAAGACCCACAGTAAATTATCTATTAGCACCAAAGTGATTTGCAATACCTCAAAATGAAGATGTCTGTCTCTGGGTTCACCAGAAAAAAAAAGTGAGCTTTTAGCATGTTCTGTACTCTACTTATAGCCATTTATATACACCCTGTTTTCACCAAAAAGGTCTCTCTGAGAAGAGAAATGGGAGAAAATGGCATTTTTGTAAAGGACACAATCTCAGGCAGAACTCGCTCTCAATTCTTTTATTTTGAACTGTATTGACATCAGACATGTAAATATTATTCGTTATGACACAAATGGCAAAAAAAATATATATATATATATATATATATATATACATGAAGTGCTTTTTTTACATTCAACAATACAGTTTACTCAGTGTGAATGTGTGTGTCTGCGCGGGGCCCATGTGTGTCTCTTTACATTACATTACATTTCTCATTTAGCAGACACAGCAGTAGAGTAACAACACACACACACACACACACACACACACACACACAGAGAGAGAGAGAGTTCTGTCGACAGCTGCTGCTGGATCGCACCTCCTTCCCAGGGAACACTATTGATCTTCCCGCAAATTAGCATAGGAGGAGAACACCAAACTGGTATGAGATCAGCGTCTAGCCTCCTCTGCCTCTGCATCGTAACAAAATGTGTGGCGAGGCTGCCAAGCTTTACGGGCTAACCGAACTACAATTTTGCGTGATCTGTGTTTGAAAGAGCCTATAGTAACTTTCAATGTAATCCCGGCGGGTCTTTGATGCACGGCGCAAATGCGCTGTGAAATTTGGCTCCTGTCTTTTGCTGTGGTTTCCTCTTCTCCTCCTCCTCCCCTCGTTCCGCCTGGGACACAGGAACCGGGTCCGGCTTGGGTTTGGGAACAGGCGCTGGAACCGGATCGATCATGTTGGTCACGGGTTTGACTACCGCGAACAACTCATCCAGGTTCGCTGCCCTGCAGCAAGGCGACCAGCGCAGCACGCCGAGGGGCGTTTCAATGGCGTTTCTCCTCTCTGCAACAGGCAGCGTTTCTCCGTTTTCTGTTCTTCCTCCTCCCCCATTTCAAAACAACAGCTGCGTAGTTGTTTGTTCACGTGTTGTCGGCTTGACTTTGAGGCCAGGGACCTGATACCATGTCACAGGCTGGGGAAGTCTTTGAACTACGCTAAACACGAATAAAAACAAAAACACGTCAAACACGTCTTTGGCGGGGAGGCACATTCCTGATAAGACGTTAAAGACGTATTTGGCCATGAATGAGTTAACAGATGAGAGCGTTCACACATACCGCTGCCACGCTGCGCTGAAGCCACGCTCGCGCTGCGCCTACGCTGTGCTGCATTTATCGTTTAGGCATCTGTTCTATTTTTCAGCGTCTAGGCGCGCTGAACTGTCAAGCTGGCTGTTGTTTCTGACGGACTTGGGCCATATTTTCTACCGAGTTTGCCCAAAAGGGAGGGTGGAGCGCGAATTAACGAGTGCAAAGTAGGAGAGCTGTCCTTCATGTGTTCCTCTATTAACGTCTTTTCTGTCAGATGTATATACCCCCCCTGTCTCAATGCATGTATCACTCATGGTGTTGATGACTCATAGTCACATGATTACCCGAGGGAAAATAACAATTACAGCCGGCCAGGAAATAGACAGACATCGTCACTTGCACATTACAATAAAAAAGAGGTTTATATTACTACTCACCCATGCTATAAATCAGATCTGAAAAGTGTAAAAAACCACTGCTCATGTGATCAGCATAGCGCAGAGCGGGGCTTCAGTGTGGCGTCCTGTGTGAACGCAAATAGGCGCCTAGCATGCATGAAGCAATACCTATATGCCTAGGCGTAGCTTAAAGCGTTGCTTAAAGCGTCGCTCTAGGCGTGTGTGTGAACCCGCCGTTATTCTTGGTCAAAAACCCAATAACTAAGGTGACACTCGATAGAACTTCGACAACTATAATTCACAACATGACAAATATACAAATCATCCATCAAATGATGAAGAACTTCAACTTACATTCTCCATGAATGCATACAGGCTGTTACTCTGTCAGGTGAAAAGGCAAACTGACTTCTACAGAGCACATGTGGGATCAGGCCCCTCTATAGACAAGTTTCCTGGGCACTTCCGGTTTGCTTCCGGACTCGGCCGCGATCGTGTCTGTCGGTTCCGGTGTTTGTGAATACGGAGAAGCGTAACGTACTACCGTAGTAGCCATAGCGACCGCCGAAAAAATGCAAACTTGGGATCATTCTGCGAGTCTCCTATCTAATGAAAGAGTGTCTATCCCACACCCGTTGACAGTGGACACATGGGAAGATAATATGTGTAAATGGCCAAACGTAACTACAGGCAGGATTATAGCGTATTTTGAGGAATCAATGGCGGTGGACGGCAACGCAATGAACTATCTCAAAAGCTCCGAAGCGTCAGCCAGACTAACGTAACGTAGGTTACAGTCCTCTCCTCTGTCACAGTCAGTCAGACTAATGTTAGGTTACAGTGACAGTACTCTCCTCTCTCACAGTCAGACTAACGTTAGGTTACAGTCCTCTCCTCTCTCACAGTCAGTCAGACTTAGGTTACTGTCCTCTCCTCTGTCACAGTCAGCCAGACTAACGTTAGGTGTCTCTCCATTCAAAAACAACCCAGTTTGCCTTGATCACTGCAAAACATGACATGCCGTGTGTAGCCTCCACACAATAGGGCTACACACGGTAAATCATGGTAAATACGCAGCACAATACCCGCCGTGGTAAACAGAAGAAGACTGGGATATTAACTTATAGGGACTCACTTCTAGACTTGAATGAAATTGTATTCACCTACTATCTGCTCCGTGGATTACCATTTTACAATTTCGGAGACGAAATTGTAACATAGCAACGTTGGTCCACCAACGTTGCTATTTTAAAAAAAAATTGGGAGATCGGGTTGGGATTATAACGTTAGTTTGCCGAGTCGCACCTGGTAATCCAGAAATAGCGTTATGGTAGGCTACCTTTGTCTACTTGTAGATCATCAAGAAACTTTAAATTAATAACGTTAGATGTGTTTAACAGAGCTGTATATCGGGTCTAGCAGCTGATCAGCAGCTCAGACAGCCTCAAACACGAGGTGATTGTCAGCTCTATAATTCGCAAAATAGCAGTGGATGGAAACGCGCACTGTGTTTTGTGACAGCCATGCACTGCACAATGTGTTCCAGAATAACCCATTGTTAACTCATTGAGTGCCAATGACGACTTTAGTCGTCAATTCGGATAGTAACGTTGAGTGCCAATGACGACTAAAGTCGTCAATTGCGTTTTTTGACGGTGGGACGTGGATCAAAGCCAGATCCATCTCCTGTAAAATTTTGGGGCATGTTGAATGTGTATAACCTATTTTACCGACCCATTAGGTGGCGACAGTGCTCTCCAGATTAGAGAAAGGCGAGGAAAAAAGAGAGAAGAAGTCATGGGGAAACGGAAATCGCATCGATATGCATGAAGCATAACGTTAGCTGTGCCTGTGAACAGCAGTCAATCTGCTGCCACAATTGAGCCCCTCCGTCTCCGCTGCGATAGCCCCTCCATATGATTTAGTTGCCGACACCAGCGTCTTTCTGAAAAGTTACATTATTCTCAGCTGGGAGCCGGCGACATGCAGCGCACTTTTCAGTGCAGTGCAAACGCAGAGCAAACGCAGCAGAGCCCCAGAGACACTCCCACGGAGGAGGAGGAGGGGGGTGGGGCACGCAGGGCAGCATAGGCTACAACCATTGACAGTAAACACAGACCCAGACAGCAGGCTCGATACACAGAGACAGGCAAACAGGCTAGAATATCTGATGCCCACCAGCAGTAAATCAAGACCAGCAAGAACGTGTAGGGTCTGCGCACGCAGGGGCCAGTGCTGCTGGTTGCAGCTAAAAAATATTATTTGGCCAAACAAAATTCCTTTGTTTTCACTGTTTTATTGAAGGAAATTATTTTTGAGGTGTCATTACATCAGAAAATATTACCTTCAGAGTCAGTGATGTGCTTGAAATGCTTAATTTCACAAAAGGCTGAATATCTCAGCTTCTAAATTGAAACGCGTTTTTCTGCTGAAATCAACCTATCTTCTCCGGCTGATAACTAAAGAACGGAAAATGATATCAATAAACTTTTTTTTGCAGATGATAGAAGAGAGTCTCATCGTTCTTTGTGCGTGTTCGGTGTTTACATAGTAATATCACACAATATTCTGTGGGCCTCGAGAAATCACTGAAAACGCTCTGAAACTCTGGCACTGGGAGCGTCCGTTCTTCAAAAGTGGCTGGCACTCAATGAGTTAATAACGTCTGCTAACGTTAGTGTAGCTGATGTTATCGATCGTTGTAAAAAAGTTTGGATATTTCGGCTGCTGCCTTCTGATGTGCTCGCTGCTGTGGACGTAATGTGGACTTAAACGGAAGCCGGCGACACGAAAGGCTGCTATGGCGGCGCCCTAGGAACGGCCCAGGAAACTTGTCTATAGGCAACCGAACTATGCCTGAGTAAAATAAACAATAACCAATTAAAGAGACAGTACCACTGGCGGCCTCCAGAGGGCACTGAAAGGATACTTTGTAGTGACCTAGTCACAGTTTCTTACAAGTAATGTGAAAGTAACTGTTGGTGATGTCACTGGTGCATGTGTTCATATGAAAAGCAGTGACTTTAGAGATCAGTAATGTGAAAGTTACTGTTGGTGATGTCACTGGTTCATGTGTTCATATGAAAAGCAGTGACTTTAGGGATCAGTAATGTGAAAGTTACTGTTGGTGATGTCACAGGTTAATGTGTTCATATGAAAAGCAGTGACTTTAGGGATGAGTAATGTGAAAGTTAATGTTGGTGATGTCACTGGTTCATGTGTTCATATGAAAAGCAATGACTTTAGGGATCAGTAATGTGAAAGTTACTGTTGGTGATGTCACTGGTTCATGTGTTCATATGAAAAGCAGTGACTTTAGAGATCAGTAATGTGAAAGTTACTGTTGGTGATGTCACTGGTTCATGTGTTCATATGAAAAGCAGTGACTTTAGGGATCAGTAATGTGAAAGTAACTGTTGGTGATGTCACTGGTTCATGTGTTCATATGAAAAGCAGTGACTTTAGGGATCAGTAATGTGAAAGTAACTGTTGGTGATGTCACTGGTTCATGTGTTCATATGAAAAGCAGTGACTTTAGGGATCAGTAATGTGAAAGTTACTGTTGGTGATGTCACTGGTTCATGTGTTCATATGAAAAGCAGTGACTTTAGGGATCAGTAATGTGAAAGTAACTGTTGGTGATGTCACTGGTTCATGTGTTCATATGAAAAGCAGTGACTTTAGAGATCAGTAATGTGAAAGTTACTGTTGGTGATGTCACTGATTCATGTGTTCATATGAAAAGCAGTGACTTTAGAGATCAGTAATGTGTCTTAACAGCAGACATGACAAACTTCCCTGTTCTGTATGTGGAATGTGTTGCTGCATCAGATCATGTGGCAGAAGTGGAAAATCCATTTAGGCAGTTTCACATCTGTTTGATATGAACTCATTCTCCGCCATAGACGCATATTTGCGTTATTTCAGAATCAACGCTTCCCGTCATTCACGAAAATGAGCGTCAATGGGTCTTTTCACTGCCATACGACCTTTGAAGTGGTTACCATACTCGTGTATCCTCTGCTAGCTAGAGTTCCCCTCCCCCCAAAACTTGATCTTCCCCCGTGGAGAAAGCCCAAAACACATCCAGCCTGGACTGGTGCCTCAAAGCACGGTACAAGGAGTTGTTTCCCCCGGGCTGGACGCGTTGTCACACGGGCTCTTGACAGACTCAACACGGAAGGATTTATTTTACAATAAACTGGTAAACGCACACCAATCACAGCTCCTGTCAGTTAGATCAGTCATCCGCTTTGTAAACCGTCACATAGTGTAAATTTCAGCCGTCAAATATGCTCCCAGACATTAACACATTGAAGCACCAGCTTCTGAGTGTGACCCGCCCCGGTGCGCTCTCCGTGCGGAGGGGAATTTCTCACTCCCTTCGGTGCACACAAATGCACGTAGTGGTCAGAGACACGCGTTTTCAGTGAAAACAACCTACATTCATGTGTCGATAACTAAAGAATGGTAGCCGCAAAACGCGACTATTTCACTCGAGTACCTCTCCCATCATAGTCGCGCTCGCCCGACCCCTTTATCGAGGGAAAGTTGCACATTTAGCGATCTACAAGCTTCAAACATGCACCAATCACTAATATAAACTACGCACCTTGTTGCCACGGATGTTGTCGAGCAGGCCGCGCTGAGGCCACGCTTTGTTAACTCGTATTTTAAGAAAGTTTGGGTTATTTGTGTGTCCGGAAACATTATTTTCCCTTCTCCAACGACTCTTCTTCTTTTTTGCTGCTCACCGGTTCAACTGCTCAACTGCGCCCCTCCCATCAGAAACCTGTGACTGACAGAACGACACAGGGCAAACCCCATACTTGACACATGATGTAATACCCCATGATGCGGTGGCGCAGTTGAGCAGTTGAACCGGTGAGCAGCAAAAAAGAAGAAGAGTCGTTGGAGAAGGGAAAATAATGTTTCCGGACACACAAATAACCCAAACTTTCTTAAAATACGAGTTAACAAAGCGCGGCCTCAGCGCGGCCTGCTCGACAACATCCGTGGCAACAAGGTGCGTAGTTTATATTAGTGATTGGTGCATGTTTGAAGCTTGTAGATCGCTAAATGTGCAACTTTCCCTCGATAAAGGGGTCGGGCGAGCGCGACTATGATGGGAGAGGTACTCGAGTGAAATAGTCGCGTTTTGCGGCTAAAAGAATGGAAGAAGGGAGAAACACACTTTCTTTCCATGAAAGTAGAAGTTTCTGTCTTTTGGGATATTCGGTGTTTAAATAGTCATAGAAGAAAATATTCTGTGGGTTTTGGGAGATTAGTCAAAATGATCAAAAACCCTGGCGGTGGCTGGTGACCGTTGCTGTGAAACTGTCGCAGGAAATGAGTTAAAGAAAATCTTTCACAATCTGGCTCACAGGCAGCCTACATGTTGCTGCATACTAACTCTCTCTCTCTCTCTCTCTCTCTCTCTCTCTCTCTCTCTCTCTCTCTCTCTCTCTCTCTCTCTCTCTCTCTCTCTCTCTCTCTCTCTCTCTCTCTCTCTCTCTCTCTCTCTCTCTCTCTCTCTGTGTCCCTTCCTGCCCCTCCCCTTCCTTCTCTCTCTTCCTGTTTTGAACAGACGTTGATATTTCCTGGTTCAAACCAGTCCACCTCCCTCCCTCTCTCTCTCTCTGTCCCTCTCTGCCTCCCTTTCTCTGTCTCTGCTCTTAGCATATTTAGACTGTGACCCAGCAGTTCAAGGTGTGGCTGTGTGATACAGTAAGTTCAAAACTCAACTTCCTTCTAAGAGTTTTCCAACATGTTATGTGTTCATGTTCAAATGCAAATCTGCTAAAAGTAAAAGTAGTAATTAGTTGTGTTGCTTTCTGCCTCCAGGTTTGAGGGGGAAGTTTTCAGTTCCATTTGACTCTCACTATAGCTGCCAGCGATGCTAACAGGACAATATATACAGTATTTATATTTCCTGGTTAAAACCAGTCCACACCCGCTCTCTCTCTCTCTCTGCCCCTCCCCCCTCTCTGTCTGTTTGTCTGCCTCTCTCTGCCCCCTCTCTTTTTTCCAACATGTTAGTGTGTTCATGCTCAAATGCAAATCTGCTAAAAGTACAAGTAATTAGTTGTGTCACTGTGTTACTCTTGCAAGACCGCTGTCCAGCTCACTGAATCCTTAAACTCTATCACAATTACTTGAAACATCAGCTAGGCTGGTCCTGGGAAGCCCCATAACGTGACCCTGCTACTGTGCTCCGTATTATAATAATATACTCGTACAGCAGTCAGCGTCACACAGCCTTCCCATAGGCAATAAGGGGGAAAGGCTATTCAAAACGCTCTCCTACCCCTCTCCAACGTCCGATTGCAGATCCGAAGATATGATAGTCCTCCTACGGAAGCAGTAAGTAGCCGGTGCTGTTAAAATGATACTGCTGCGTGAAACAACCATTTAAAAGCAGTCTTGTGCACAGTCTTGTGCACAGTTTTACTGCCATGTAACATAACTAACATTAGCCGCTAGCATTAGCCACCGTACCTGATTACCCACAATGCCTTGCGTTGTCCCAGCACCCAGGAAGGGCTTGCGCTACATTTAATGCATAAAATATAGCTGATAATTAGGGATGGGCGGGAGTACTCGGGTACTCGAGTACTCGTTCATAACGTCAGTACTCGATTAACATTTCCGCTGTTCGGGTACTCGCCCCACTCCCCACCCCTTATAAATGGTCTAAATCTACGCATGCATCGTTATGTGGATCTGGCAGCATGAACTGCACGGGCATCAAGTCAGCCAGAATGTACAAGTACGTCATCCGCTTTGTTGCTTTCAAAATAAAAGGCTTATTGTAACGTAAGTTGTAACCTTATTTATTTTGAGTAATGCGTTACAGCCATAGTTTCACGCCATATAACATCACGACGACTATTTTCATAGAAGGTTTGCTGCTTCGTTCATTGAAATACCCTTTTCTCCTCCAACGTGCATAAATATGCTATTTACTTTTGTTTACGTAACATTATTTTGAAAGTTTTAACCGGAAGTTTTCCAGCTCATCCCGAAAATGGTGGCTGAAGATATGCTCCCGAAGGAGACAGATGCACGCTTCTTCATAGCGCACGCCCGATAAAACTAATTAAAAACTTTGCAGTAGTTTACTGACTACACTGTCGTTTCCCATAACGTTAGTCACAAGAAATGTGGAGAAAGAATCGTTTTTTGGGAGACAAACGCTAATCACAGTGGTCAGTTTTCACTTTTTGGCAGAACACCGGACCTTGTAATCCGTGGATTTACATTAGTGTATTATGTGATCATAAAGTAAAATGGATGATACTGGACAATGGACATGTATTGGAATTGAGCCTTTGCTTGTTTCACAACATTGTCTGTTCCGAAGCGCAAATGCCATCCATCCAACCATCGGAGATGCTGTCTGAGGTAGGCTTTAGAGTCGTTAGCTTAGCGTCACCTCACCTAATATCACAGTCAGTCAGTCAGTCCCTCTCCTCACATGCTCCAGGTAACGCTTTCTCCATTCAAAAATGCAAACATTATGTGTGAACAGCCCCACACACAGCAGATTACGCCTGCTCCGTCATTACCATAGTAATCACACAGACCCCCCCCCCCCACCGCGCGAGTACTCGAGTACTCGTTCATAATAGAAGGAGAGTACTCGAGTATTTCAATTGCTTAAAATGCCCATCCCTACTGATAATATACAATTTGATTATTTAAACGTCTGACCCTTTCAAAAGTACATCACAAACGGACAGCCCTGCTTAATCCTAGCTAAAAACCTAAATGGAGATGTTGCAACTCTTCTATTATGGCTCTGGCGTTAGCTAATGATCACATGAAGAAAAAAATTCACATGAGTGAGAAAGGGAGGAGTTGGCTGTGATGTAACAGACAACCACATTTTGGGCATTTTGGAGGGCAAAAGGGGGGACTTTCATATGAAATGAGTAGTCAAATTCTGAGGCTGCCTACCTGCAGTTTGAGGGAAATACCTTCAGTTTCCTTTGACTCTCAATATTAGCCAGTGATGCTAACATTTTTTTTTTTTTTTTTTTACCTTTATTTATACTCATTGAGAGCAATGCTCTCTTTTTCAGGAGTGCCCTGTTCCCATTCACGCACACATTCACACCTGGAAGCTGACCAGTACAACCACAGTCTGATCTGCTGGCCACTGACCAGCTCCACTGGAGCGGTTGGGGATAAGGGCCTTGCTCAAGGGCACTTCAGTGGTGGTAATGAGGGAGGCGCAAGCGCTTGCCTTTTCACTTTCCCCACCCAGATTTATTTAACATGAGGCTAGCAATGCCAACAGGAGGCTTTGTGACCATTTCTTAACAAAAACAGCAGACTGTAAAATAGTGTGCTTTTTCACACTAGTTAAACAAGATGTTTTCATGTGTCTGTGGTTTCTCTGCCTCAGAGCTGAGTTCTGTGTTAGGCTGGTTTGGTGACAGACTAGACTTGTTTAATGTCAGCATTTCCTCTCCAGATGAAGGCAGAATGTCTCTGTGAGAATGTCACAACTTGATCACACAACAGATCTACACGATTCAGATTTGAATTCTGATGACACCTTTTGTGTCTCAAGCTCATCTTAGTCCAAGATCATTTACTGCTGCTGAATGACAAATCACTCCATGTTTATAATGGGCCTGTTCCTATAGGGACAACATGCTTCTGTGTTCCTAACAGTGAGTTTATAGTGAGCTGATTCAACTTGATGCTATTTTTCACTATGGGTGTGGAGACACACCCTTACACACTTTCAGTTTTGGGATTAGCCTCTAGCCTGTCCAGCCTGTTTCTCTCTATTTTTTGTTTTCAAGATTCAAGATTCATTGAATAGCCACAGTAAGTAATCAGATTACTTAGTGCAATGCAGTGTAGCGGTCACATCAATAGGAGAAGACAAAGCTATATAGAAAACAAAATTTTAAGTGCAGTATTTTAAAGTAACATAATGAAGAAGCTGTCCTTGTGACGAGAGGTTCTGGCCTACCACCAGACCTCAGGCTCCTGCCAAGGGGGAGGGCCTCAAAGAGTTTATGTCCTGGGTGGGAGGAGTCAGCCATGATTTTCCAAGATCGCTTCAACATCCTGGTGTGCTGTGCAGGTCCTGAAGGGATAATCCTTAAACTTTTAAATACTTCACGTGTTTCCTCCATTTCTGTCATATATACTGTTACTGACATACTGTAATATACTGTTACAGTATATACAGTACTGATATACTGTAATATATACTGTTACAGTATATACAGTACTGATATACTGTAATATACTGTAATAAATACTGTTATATACAGTACTGATATACTGTAATACATACTGTTATATACAGTACTGATATACTGTAATAAATACTGTTATATACAGTACTGATACCGGTATATACAGTACTGATATACTGTAATAAATACTGTTATATACAGTACTGATATACTGTAATAAATACTGTTATATACAGTACTGATATACTGTAATACATACTGTTACGGTATATACAGTACTGATATACTGTTATTATATACTGTTATATACCATACTTTATTGATATACTGTAATATACTGTAATATATACTTGTTACAGTATATACAGGACTGATATACTGCAATATATACTGTAATATACAGTGCTGATATACTGTAATATATACTGTTATATACAGTACTAATATATACTGTAATATATACTGTTATATACAGTACTAATATACTGTAATATATACTGTTATATACAGTACTAATATACTGTAATATATGCTGTTATAAACAGTACTGATACTGTAATATACTTTAAGTTACAGAGAAGAGGATGTCGCCTTCTGTCATTCTGTTTTGGTTGATGTGGGCCTGCCTGCTGGCTGCAGGGAGCGCAAAGTCCCGTGAGTTTGGATTGCTTTTACAGGATTATATTTATAATATTTATTTATTTTACATAAAGGGTATGAACTAAACAGAAGCGTATTGAATTCACTGGGTAATAAATCTGCCGTTTTCAAGCAATTTTTCCCATTAATGACTCCTGCGAATAGATCTCATGATTCTAAAAATATTATTTCAGAATTATGACAATAATATCTCATAATTCCGCAAATGAATTATAATTCTGAAATAATTATCTCATAATTCTGACGTAATGATCTTGGTAATCTTGGTGGTGGGGATGATTTCAGTCAAGACCAACATGACAGGCTATTTAATTTGATCAAGTTTTATTTCTGTTTTGGTTTGAGACATTTGCAGATACTAGAGACTTGAGTCATAATGTCATAGTTTATAGACGTTGTGCTGCCATCTCAGGACTTCAGGGTTGAGGCCTTGACATTGTGTTATTTCTCCAGGATCAGTTGAGCCAATATGTGTGGTGACCTGCAAAAACCCTTCACATGGTGGGAATTTGACATTTTCATCTTTTGACATTTCCATAAATCAGGAACTCTCCCCTATATATATATATAACTTTTGGAATGACCGTGATAGATCTCAGATCAAAAGTTATGAGCATTTTAACCTGGTGTCCACCCGCTATGCCCACCACCCGCAGTGCCGACAGCCTGCAATGCCGACGTTAGGTTTAGGCGTGGGGGTGGGAGAGGTTAGGGTCTGGGGGAGGTTAGGTTTAGGCGTGAGAGGTTAGGTTTAGGCGTGGGGGGGGGGAGAGGTTAGGTTTAGGTTTAGAAAAATGGCTTTAAACATTCCACAACATTGTATTTTCTAGTGGCATTCCACCAAAACCATAAAAATAAATACTTTCCCTTTTGTTTTATGAAAATAATTATTCACCATGATGTACTACGCAGATGAAAGTAACCAAATCACTCAAAATCTCAAAATACCTGCAAAACTCATTTTCAATGTTTTTTTTTTTTGGTTCATTACTATGTGTAGCAGCGACATGTGAAGGGTTTCTGCAGCAGGCCACCACACATATACAGTAGTGCCTGGTCTCTACTGCACTACAATCTCTCTAAATACATGTATGGATGTAGTTTAACAGGTACCAAGTTGTTACTGAAGAGAAGAGCTGTTTGTCAAGAGACAAACTGGAAGTTTATCAACCTGTTTTGTAACTTGCTCTCAGTATAAACAAGGAGCACCGCCGCCACCCAGTGACTTAATCTGTTACTGCAACCAAATAATGTTCCAAAAGGATAGTCATATTTGAGGCTGTTCCAGGTTCTGCATATGAAATGTGTTCAAGCTGGGTCCATGTGACTCAAGACACAGTCAGGCACTTTTCACACAGTTGAACTAAAATCATGCATGTTGTTGAAGTGACACTCACACACTCATAGACCATCAGTGTGCACATGAAATGGTACCTCGACAGGCACACATCCTCATTATTTAGTATGATTATTATCTCAGAATTATGAGAGAGGAAGTCATTAGTTTAACAAAGAATGCTGCCTCCCCTGTGAATGCAATAGTGTGGCAGTGTAGCCTAATAATTGACCATTTCCCTGTTGCTGCTGCAGCCAGACTGAAGTCATATGGCAGTAAAGCAGCAGGAGGAGGGCTCAGACCAGATATTTTATTTTTTATTTTTTTATTTAACCTTTATGAGTTTAGATGAGTTCACTTTTCCAATGCAAGTCACCCTGTTTAATGTCACTAGGTAAAAATAAGGTTTTAACCCTGAATAAGGGTAATGATACAGTGTTTCAGTATCAAGGAGGAACAATGGTCATGCTACAGTAACAAGCCATTTTTAGGATCACTAAAGGACAACTCATGGAAGTGTTCCTCCGTTTATGTCACAACAGGCTGACGAAGACAAATATCAGAATACAGTCAAAACCTCAAGGCATGCCTTTAAGTCTCAAAGCAGGTTGGATGTTTAGCTGAAGCGTTGCTGCTCCGCCCCCTCTGACACTGCCAAAACACACGCTCACATTTAAAATGTCACAGCTTCCATTGTTTTTATCTTTGCAGAAAAAACACTCTATGGGAAACTAGGGGGCAGTGTTGTCCTCAAGCCAGACTTGTCCTCTGTGATTGGCTCCATTACTGCTATAGAGTGGGAGCATGGACCTGACATCGCCATGCTGTGGAATGCGCCGAATCAGATGATATCTTCCTACCGTCAATTCAAAGGTAAACTGAGACACAGGGTGATTTAAGCTCAGATTTAACAGGGGGAGGGAGGGCCAAGTTGTTCTCTCAGATGTATGCTGAATGGTGCTGTGGTTTTTATGCCTGCGCCGGTGATGGCCGGATGCATTATATTTTCAGGTTGTCCGTACGTCCGTCTGGACGTACGTACGTATGTCCCTTGCTCATTAATGTGATATCTCAGGAACGCCTTGACGGAATTTCTTCAAATTTGGCTCAAACATTCTCTTGGATCACTCAAGGAGGAACTGAGTGGATTTTGGTGGTCAAAGTTCAAGGTCACTGTCACCTTACATCCATCTGTTCCATCAAGGAAGGGGCGGGGACAGATAAAAGGGGCCATAGCTAGGGATAGGAAAGTTGTAGAGAGCCTTGATTCGAGGGGTGGGTAGGAGGAGTGACTAGGCCCTAGCCTAGCCAATCCTCCTCCCACCACCACCCACACCCCACCCACAGTGGTGGGAGGAGGAGTGGTGACGGAAGGGGTGGGGGGCTAGGGAAAAGGGGCCATAGAGTACTGACGATGTATTTTTGTAGACTTGCCCAGAAGTCACTGCACTTCCTGGTTCGTAGGTGTAAAAGGCAATGAGATTTTTGCATGGGGATTTCGGTTGAATGCATGAAAAAAGTTCAATCATGAGAGACTAGTAAGAAGGTTCAAATACACTTTAATGAAACAATAAACATTTTAAGGTTTGCCATATGACTCCCTGACTCCGCCCCTCCTGCGATGGCGAGAGGAGGGCATCAGCAGTGCATAAATTAGAAAATTCCCCCATAGGGAATTCTTTAGGAGTCATGACGTTGGTGGTGGCAGGGGAGGAGGTGGGGCGAAACAAGTGCTTCAAGGCAATCACAGCCAACTGTGGTGACAACACAAATGTGAGTAGCCTAACAGAGTAAAAACAATCACTTTAAATACACTCAACCGTGATTGGCTCAGCAGAAAAGCGAGGGAAAGGGATTGGCTTGAGCTGATTGGCTATTACTAGAGGGGGGAAGCGTGGGTGACTGAATGGATGGGAAAAGTAGGCTATGAATGAAAGGGGGCATGAATAACAAAGTATGGTGTGATGTGGATGAGCAGGGCATTGGCTGCAGAGGTAACCTTCATGATTGAAATTAGTGTAAACCTTTGTTGATGCTTGACTCACGCTGAACGTGAGCTCACGCCTCCGTTCACACCAGACACTCTCCGTTCCTCAGTGCCGGGCTCGGAGCTGCTCCCCCGGCCTCCTCCATTTACTTCATGCATGGCAGCTTCAAGCTTCACGCATTAGTGTCCGTTCACACTATACGCCGAAGCAACACTCAACCTAAGCTCAACCTATTCTGAACCCACAAGTTTCATTTGTTAACAGGCGAAGCCGTTCACACCAGCCACACGCATGTCACACTTATGGCATGCTCAAGTCTTGCTCACGCCTTGCTCACGCGATCGTTCAGGATTCAGTCCTATTTTCCAAGCGTGGCGCGTGCGTGGGTGGTGTGAACAGCTTCGCCTGTTAACAAGGATGCCTAAATGAAACTTGTGGGTTCAACGTAGGTTGAGCTCAGGTTGAGTGTTGCTTCGGCGTATAGTGTGAACGGCCAATTACACTTGGAAAATAGGACTGAATTCTAAACAATTGCTTGAGCAAGGCTTGAGCAAGGCACGCACGCGGCTGATGTGAACAGCTTCGCCTGTTCTTCTAAATTAAACTTGTGGGTTCAGTGTAGGTTGAGCGTTGATCGTATGGTGTGAACTTCACATCTGTGGTTAAGAAAAGTCTATGAAACAGTGAAGTTTGTGTTCAGCAAGATAATCTTTACAAATAAGGACCACTTTTATGACCTTTGATGCATAAATGCATTTTTTAAGAAAATACTTCAAAAGTCAGGAAAGTACTACTAATTTTTTGTGAACATTATCTTGTGGGAAAAGCGATCTAGGTCAATACTGCACCAATTTCAAAAACTTCTGCTCACATGACTTAGTTATACATAAACAAATATGAAAATATGGATGTATGATGCAGGTTGAAAAATACAGAATTTCTCCTTTAAGAACTCTGGTGAGAAGCTACCCCTAACTATGTTATTGCATATTTGAAGATCGTGGTGACCTGAACACTTCAACTGGAGAGATGATGATCAGAGGATTGACCAGAGGAGACAGTGGATTCTACACAGCACAGATCAACAACATCAACGTGCACAGACAGATTGAACTCAAAGTCATCTGTAAGTGTTTTATTTTGGCAGTTTGACCATTTTAAGTGGGTGATGTGGACTGGTGTCTTGTTTTCCCCTGAATTCACCACTGGGTTTTAACCAAGAGCAAAGGTGAAATTTCCATAGGAACAACAATTTTAACAGCAAAAATCGTGGATGTCAGCCGACATTACTGTCTTTCAGAGGGTGTAGCAGGTTCACTTTTAAAGATAGTGTAGAAAACTGGTATCATATGAAACTAAAAGACCTAAGGCAGGGATTCTCCAACTTAAGAATGCCATGGCCCAATTTGAAATCTGAAAATCTTCCGTGGCCCACCCGACCGTTTAATCACAACTCTGATCAGCACACACGACTAAGATGATGTATTTCATTAACAGAGCATGTGAACTTGGTCATAAGGGAAATTGAGGCAAAATACCCAAAAGCCAGATTTCCAAACATTTTGTCTCCCTTACTCATCAAAAATATTTGCATGCATAACACATTTGTTGAAACAAAATGTGTTGAGCAACAACAGAAGAAATCAATCCACAAGCTATTAATGCTATTGTAACGATCCCACAAAGCAGTCGAAGAGTCAGGATCTTGTCACCGCACTTTATTGTGGTCGCTATTCCGGGGACTACTGTCAGCCGTAGTCCACGCCACCAAACCCCACAACCACACACCCAAACCCTCCTAGCTTCTCCTGGCTTCTCACACACACAGCCATCTCCTTCAGGCTCCACACATCAACAAACTCGAGCTGTTCCCCTCTCGTTCACATCTCCCCTCCCCCAGCCAATCACAGGTGAACCCCTCTCTCCCACCACACCCACTGGCTGGTATGCTGCCTTTACGTAACCCCGTAAATCCCCACAGACATGTCAACCCCAGACTAACGTGACAACCAGACAAACCCATGTTTACTTACAAAACCCACATCGCTACACAGCCCCCCCTTTTAACACATTCACTGCCAACAGTGTTTTTTTTACTGTAGGTAGCTTCTGCCAAGGTTTTTTTTTAGTATTCTGGCTCATCTTTCAAGAGCCGAGGATTATTTTCTGCTCGGACTTTGTGAACACAAAATATCTCAAAAGAACTAATAGAATGTGTGCTTTCTCTGTCTAAAAGAGTTAGTTTGTAGAGTTAGTAGTTATGTAGGCATTAGCAGTTGAATACAGCATGGTTTCAGCGTCTGAGAAGGAAAACTGAGATAATTGCATTTTTGTGAAATTCGATAGAACAGGCAGAACAGTCACTTTAACCATTTATTTTTGGCATCAGTAAGACATCAGACATCTAAACAATTAGTTCTGAACAGTCATTTCCTCCATAACAGCACCCCCACCCCCCTCTCCTTCAAACTCCTCCCTCTGTGGGTGTTCTCCTCCTCCCTCCGTGGCTCCGTGTGTCACAAGCGAGTCTCTGCTGCCTGTCTGTGCTGCCTGGCGGCTGCTCGTCGGGCAAGTCTGGATCGGGAACAGTAATTTCCTCCATAACAGCACCCCCACCCCCCTCCCGTGCGATTCTGGGCTTTTGAGCTTTCTGCTGCGTGTGTTGCACCCAGAGTGTATTTTAGGAATCCCCCATGTTGTGCGCCAGCTCCAGCGCGAAAGCGAAAGCGTTTTCGCCGCGTTTTCCTCCTCCTTCCTCCGTTTTCCTCACGCTTTTTTCTGCTGTTTTTGCTCTGCTTTTTCTAGTCTGGAGAGCACTGTCGCCACTTAGTGGGTCGGTGGAATGGGTTGTACACGTTCGGTGGCTCCCATATTTTTATAGGAGACGTAGGGGGCTTGGATCCACGTCCCACCGTCAAAATTTTTTTTTTTTTTCTTTTTGACGAGTTAACTCGTCCACGGCAGTCAACCGTTGGTTTCTGCTTGATACACAGTACTCCTCTTCCTCCGCCTCTTGCACTCGCTCGACCTTCCGTCCCCCTCCCCCAGGGGGCGGCGTGTTCAGGACAGCAGGGAGAACACCACCGGCAGCAATCTCCACCTCGGCTTTCTGCACAGCAACCGTGGGGGGTGTAGAGCAGCTAGGCTGGGCCGGCTCCTCCGGCATTAACCCCTCCCGTTCCCCTGGAGACACGAGCACCGCTCCCCTGACCGTAACAACGTTCTCTTCCCCCCGGCTGCTCACCTTCTCCTCAGCCTGTGTCCCTCCTCTCCTCCACAGTCTCAGTGCAGTTCCTGGCCAAATGCACAGGGCTCTTACACGACCAGCAGAGTCTCACCTGCCAGCCGCCTGCACGTCTCTCCTCCCGCGCTGTCCTCTGTTCCTCGACAGCCTCCCGACACTCCCTGGCCAGATGCCCAAATGATCCACACGACCAGCAGACACCCGGGCGCCCCCAGAAACGTTGCTCTGCGTCCCTGGTCTGCCCCGAAGGAATGCTGTGACACCACCTCGCTAGGTGACCATGTGCTCCACAAGTCCAACACAGCCTTTGCGGCTCCTCCGTCCGCCGTTCTCCACGCTGCGTGGCCTCCCGCAGTAGCTTCATAAGCTCCTCTGCCCAGGCAGGCGTCGCTTCCAACAGCCGTCTGACTTCTTTCAACAAACGGGCTTCCATGCCCGCAAGCACCGAGCTGAACTCGGTCGTTCCTGCGCATCAACCCACGCAAGGCGGCCGGCCCGGACGGCATCCCCGGGCGGGTCCTCAAGGCCTGCGCCCACCAGCTGGCAGGCGTATTTACAGACATTTTCAACCAGTCTCTCTCCCTCCGACGAGTTCCCTCCTGCTACAAAGCAGCGACAATCATCCCCATTCCCAAGCAGCAGAAAGTGACCAGCCTCAATGACTGGCGCCCAATAGCCCTCACGCCAATAGCCAGCAAGTGCTTTGAAAAGCTGGTCATATCAAAGATCCGCCCCACACTCCCCCCGGACCACGACCCGCTACAATTTGCATACCGCCCCAACAGGAGCACAGCGGACGCAGTAGCACACGTGCTCCACACCGCCCTGTCCCACCTGGAGGGGAAGGACACCTATGTAAGAATGCTGTTCGTGGACTACAGCTCAGCATTCAACACCATAGTACCCTCCAGGCTGGTACGCAAGCTCAAGGATCTGGGACTAAACACGGCAATGTGCGACTGGATCCTGGATTTCCTGACAGACCGCCGCCAGGTGGTGAGGGTGGGCAACCTCACCTCCTCCCCACTGACCATCAGCATAGGAGCGCCCCAGGGGTGCGTCTCCAGCCCCTTCTGGTACGACCTCTACACCCACGACTGCATGGCGACCCAAACTTCAAACACCATCGTGAAGTTTGCAGACGACACAGCAGTCGCAGGGCTGATCTCGGGGGGCGACGAGACGGCCTACAGAGAGGAGGTGAGGGCCCTGGAGCAATGGTGCCAGGACAACCACCTCTCTCTGAACGTCTCCAAGACCAAGGAGATCATTGTGGACTACAGGAGGGGGGGGGGGGCGCACCCCCCCCCAATCACCATCAACGGCACAGTGGTGGAAAGGGTGGACAGCTTCAAGTACCTGGGAGTCAACATCCACCAGGACCTGACCTGGGCCGGTCACACTGCCACTGTTGTCAAAAAGGCCCAACAGCGAATACACGGACTCAGGCGCCTGAAGAAATTTGGGCTAAGGAAAGAAATCCTTAGGGACTTCTACAGAGGCACCATTGAAAGCCTGCTGACTGGCTGCTTCACCACCTGGTACGGGAACTGTACCACCATGGACCGCAGGGCGCTACGGAGAGTGAGGCGCGCGGCCCAGCACGTAACAGGATGTGAGTTGCCAGAACTGCATGAACTGTACAACCAGCGGTGCCTCAGGAGGTCCCTGAAGATCATCAAAGACACAAACCATCCCCACAACAGCCTGTTCTCCCTGTTACCCTCAGGGAGGAGATACAGGGTTCCAAAAGCACGCACAAATCGCTTGAGGAACAGTTTCCTCCCGCAGGCCACGAGACTCCTTAACATACACAAATAGTGTAGTAACCGTACCGTACTGCAGCTGCTACCATTACGTATGTCTAATGTTTAATTGTATGTTTAATAAGGTACATGCTATTTGCACCTGTATGTCAAATACGTCGAATTTAAAATGTTTAAGCACGTCTAATGTATGCACATGACATGTGCACCTATGTGCAGTGAATATGTCTCGGACTTGTCTTATCACTATACTGCCTTATTGCTTGTTGTGTCTCTTGCTGTTTTTGCACTCATATGCCTTGTTATATTTGTACTATGTTGTAAACGGAGTCCACAGCACAAGAATTTCACACGTGATACTTGTACCATGGAGTGACAATAAAAATCTTGAATCTTGAATCTTGAACTCCTGCTTCAGGCGGGCCTCCATGCCGGCCAGTACCGAACTGAACTCCGGAGTCGGTAGCTCCTTTTCCCCCCCGTCCACCGATGGCCGTCCTTCTTTGCGCACCATTCCACGTTGTGTTTGTAGCAGTTAGCAGACACAGCTACCCTCGTAGCAGCTAGCACACACAGCTAGCCTCGTAGCAGTTAGCACACACAGCTAACCTCGTAGCAGTTAGCACACACAGCTAACCGCCCACGCCAGTCCGAGCTCGATCCTCCAAGGCGTTAACTTTTACTTCTGACACCAATGTAATGATCCCACAAAGCAGTCGAAGAGTCAGGATCTTGTCACCGCACTTTATTGTGGTCGCTATTCCAGGGACTACTGTCAGCCGTAGTCCACGCCACCAAACCTCACAACCACACACCCAAACCCTCCTAGCTTCTCCTGGCTTCTCACACACACAGCCGTCTCCTTCAGGCTCCACACATCAACAACCTCGAGCTGTTCCCCTTTCGTTCACATCTCCCCTCCCCCAGCCAATCAGGTGAACCCCTCTCTCCCACCACACCCACTGGCTGGTATGCTGCCTTTACGTAACCCCGTAAATCCCCACAGACATGTCAACCCCAGACTAACGTGACAACCAGACAAACCCATGTTTACTTACAAAACCCACATCGCTACACTATTTAGGCTGTGAAAAATGCTCCTTATCTGTAAAGGGCAGACTTGTGGGTACCCATTGAACCAATTTTCATTCAGATAAACTGAGCTGAGAGGTCAAGTGTAACCTACCATTGGTACCAAGCATGTTATGGACCAATGGATGCCTTAGGTCTTCTAGTTTCTTCTGATAACAGGATCTTCACTGTAGCTTTAAAAATGACCCTGCTACAGCCATTTGATTGCCCGCGAAAATCTGTGTTGGCAGACCACTTGCGGCCCACCTGCAGTACCTCCACAGCCCACTAGTTTGGGAATCACTGACATAAGGCATCCATTGGTACCCTGTCATGCTAGCTTGTCGGGAAGGGGGCTAAATCGTGCCCAAAGTTTGTCAAGATTTTGGCAAGGGAAACCTCGCTTTGACCTCTCACCTCAAGATATCTGAATGAGAATGGTTCCATGGGTACCCACGAGTCTCCCATTTACACATATCCCCACTTTATGCTAATCACATGCAGCTTTTGGCAAAAAGCATGCCGTTTTTTTGCATGCAGTATAAATTATATTTTTCGCCTATTCTATTTGAATATTTCTGCATACTGGGGTCTCTAAACCGTCTTGGAATTGCATAATTTAGGTATGACTGGAAAGCGGAGACTCTTGTGTATTAAATTGTATTCATGTGTGATGATGTTAGTCTCCATAGACCTATTGTGACTTCTAGGAGAATCACAGCCTCATGAAACTATAACTAGTTTCATGAGGCTTTGTTGTCCACATGCTTTGTTGTCCACATGCCCCGCTTCTCAAACCAAAGTTACGCCCCTGTCCAAGGGGGCATCGTCGATCAGAGAAAAATTGTGCAATTGTGGAAGTGCTAATAACGCAGTTCCTTGAATGGCCACTTGAGGCTGGCTCCAAAAGCAAGTAATGCTGCATTCCAGTTGATCTAGGAATTTCTCAGTTGAATGACGTTACACCCAAAAAGCAGCCAGGGTCAGCTCTAGCTAGGCTTGTTGGCAATAACAGTTGATAACAACACATGCAATATTTTATGAATACAAACACTGTAGCAACATATGATTTCCCCAATAAAAATTCACCAAAATTATGCAAAATCATATTTTTCCAAACTTAGTGGTGTGGTATAACCAGCAGGAGGCAATTGACGTGTGACATGATTTTGGTGACACTAGTGTGCGAACTATACTGTGACTTTCGGGGGAGCCGACTTTTTCCCCGCGTGCCTTAAATAGGACTGCCTCCCTTCAACGTTCACAGTCTGATACAGGCTACAGTATCACATAAGCAGTAGCCGGGTAGCCCAATGACCAGACCACATCCTCCACGCCACATGCAGCTCTAAAAAGCAAAAACCACAGTAAGATCTCTATTCTATAGTTTATCAGCACGCTCAAAGACACGGATACAGCTCTTGTCGTGTTCCACTTTTCTCTCCAAGAGAGAAAAGCGCGCTGCGCACACAGAGAGGGAGGGAGGGTGAGAGAGCACAGAAAGGCGAAACGGGCGCACTGCTCTCCATATACACTGCATCCACAAGAACATGATATCTCTGCCCAACACTTTTATCCACTCCATAACGCACATGTCCCACTCACTGTGAAGTTCCTGACGCATTCCATCTCACAAACAGTCCTCCATATGCGGGAGGACTCGGAGGTATTCCAGCTTCACGTCGTCGTCACTTTTTCCACATCTGTGTTTGAAGTAGAAGCGACTTGTTGCTGTTCAACTGACGGCTGCTCCCATTTCTTCGTGAATGTAAAGTTTGTCAAACTGCCTTGTTTTCTTTTTGACATCTTGCTGTTGTTTTAAATCTGACCTGCCCGCGTGAGTGACGTTTGATTTGCACCTGCGCCGCCACGCTTCGATGTGGTGATGATAAGAATAACATGCATGTCGGTATAGGGGCTTACAGTGAATTTGACAGTGATTGAGCACACTCTGAATCATACGATTAAAATAGCGTAATTTTACGCATTATTCACTATGAAGGTACAGAAAAAGAAATAGAAAATACATGGGGTAATATATATTAGTCAATAATTTAGAGACCCCCCCAAATTTCACAAGTCATGTTTTCAGGGGGTCTACTATTTCTTTAAGGGGAGCCAAAGCCCCCCCAGCTCCCCCGTAGTTCGCACCCTGACTGTATGAGAGCGAAGTTATTGAATGATTTCCCCCCCAAAAAATCACCAAAATTATGCAAAATCGTATTTTTCCAAACTTAGTGGTGTAGTATAACCAGCAGGAGGTCATTGATGTGTGACATGATTTTGGTGACACTACATTGTATGAGAGTGAAGTTATTGAATGATTTCCCCAATAAAAATTCGCCAGAATTATGCAAAATCATATTTTTCCAAAATTAGTTAGTGGTGTAGTATAACCAGCAGGAGGTCATTGCTGTGTGACATGATTTTGGTGAAGCTACACTGTACAACAGTGAATTTATTGAATATTTTTGTAATCTGTGTTGCACTTTGTAGACGGTCCCTAAGCACTCGCCTCACCGCCTGCAGAACATAGAGACCAATGTTATTTGTCCAGCTCGGAGGATCGCTCATTTAAGTGAAAATGAGGTTGTAGCTCGTTGTCTATCTTACTAAGATGGGAAAGAGGCATCGTGTGTGCAGTACAAACGCTTTGTTTATGAGCTACTGATCCGGGAAGTGCGAATCCGTAAATATATTTCCAACTTTACCGAAGTAAATGAGGCTTGTAGACTGTACCCCCCTCCTCTAATGCCCGGATGTAAACAAACCAGGCATGTGTTAGTGGGAGTGGACCATTGGCTGTAACGTTAGTTGTCAAAGGAGCGGAAAGGGAGATGGCAATTAAAACCAGCGCATTTCGGCATTATTTTGATCCAGTAAATGAAAATATGGTTGTGTGTAGGCTGTGTCAGATAAAACGCATATAACGTTAACAACTCGACAGGTGTCCTGGCGTCCACAGGCATGTGGATGCCAGGATAGCAGGACCTGGTGCTATAGCATTGCAAATGTGTTTTAGCCAGACAAGCTAACATGTTAGCCACACAAGATAACGCAGCTCATATGACAATGTATGACTGTGCAAGAGGCTTCTACTCAACTTTGTTGATCGCAAAGGCTTCCTCCAGTTAAATGGATTATTTTAGCCTGAACAAGTCAAGTCAAGTCAAGTTTATTTATATAGCCCTAATTCACAAGCATGTCTCAGAGGGCTTCACAGAAAGTATGTCTAGCTAATTCTAGCTAACACACAGTAACAAGAATATACAGAATAAAGATAACATTTGAACAATTGATAATATAGAAAATATAGGAATGAGGGGAGAGCAGAGGAGAGCGCAGGAGAAGGGAGAACACACGCCACTGCGCTAGGGTGAGTTGTAGTTTTCCCGATGTGCAATGTTCATAAGTAGTGCAAGATGTTGTGAATATTGACGATTATGAAGAATGTAATTAACGTGTGTGGCTCTTAAATACACGCAATATATCCTTTGGTTAACTTAGTAGAACTTCAATCTGGAGGTGGTTTTCTCAGTCCTGTCATTTTTTTATGAATGAGCTGAGATCCCCGTCTTCCCGTGGCGTACCCATTTAAACAGCCGTCGATTCGGGGCTGATACCACCTCCATTGGAGGAACGAAAGGCGTAACAAAATGACTCACTATTCCGTCCCTGTGACTTTTACACAGGAGGCGAGGCGTAATAATCCCACAATGATCTCGGCTTTCACAGGCTGTGTAAAAGGGACTAAAGATGCACCGCGTTGGTTTGTGATCCGACAATAAACGCAAAGAAGAAGATTTAAGGTGTGGCCAAACTGATCAGTCAGAAAATGGCCAGAATTATAAAATGGATAGATCTATGTCCATTGCATGTACAAGTAACCTACTTGTACAGCAGGTGGCGGTAAGCGCCTTGAAGGTGTCAGTGACCCGCCTATAAACCAGCAGAAGAATAAATCTGGCGTTAGCTAGCTGTTAGCTCTGTGCGCTACGTTACTTATGTAGCAATAAAACACCACTGAATGACCAGATTGATGTAATGGTCAGCCAGTTTGAGTCATGCTGTTTCCATGAAGCCCACCGGCTTTGATATCTGTTGGCTAGTTGTTGATATTTATAACAGTAAAATAACATTAAGTTATAGAGCTGCCCCGCTCAGCCATTTCCACTCTGATAACGCCTCCTCGACTCTGATTGGTTAAAGGAACGGCGACTATCCGTCCAGCCGATACATCCATGCAGAAAAAGTTCAGCCCTCTTCAACTTTTCTGTCCATCAAAACGTATGCAAATTTGCTGGATACGTACGCTTCATCAGTGCTGGACAGACAGACGGACAACTGTCTTTAAAATGAATGGAAGTGAACAGAGAAATGAACGCAGACAGACAGACACCACGGATCAGTGTGGCCACCCCCTTAGGTACACTTGCCCAGTGGACGAGCTGTATACTATTAAACTATGGTTGGACTTTTGTGATGTACAAGAGGTAAATACGGGTTTGTGTAGTGTTTTCTATTCTGTGACTAACTTAACCTATAATAAGAATGCAAAGTGTGTGTGTGTGTGTGTGTGTGTGTGTGAGTGAGAGAGTGTGTGTGTGTGTGTGTGTGTGTGTGTGTGTGTGTGTGTGTGTGTGTGTGTGTGTGTGTGTGTGTGTGTGTGTGTGTGTGTGTGTGTGTGTGTGTGTGTGAGTGAGAGAGTGTGAGCAAAATAGTGTTTACCCACAGCTCTGCCATTTTACATGCGATCAGGCTGAATCTTTCAGGAAGTGTAAAGAGCACCGTTAGGGTGACCTAACAGAGACAGATTTTTGAAGTCAAACAAACTCGTATTTACTTCTTAAGGTCATAAAAGTCCAGACCATATATATAACTGCTCACACTGTAAAGAAATAGCAGTCCACTTCATGTTTTGGTACAGATGTGTTCACATGCGTTCTGTCCCCGGGCACGCCTGGACCGTTCCGCAGACCACCTTTTTCATTGGATGTGGGAACAGAACGCAATGTTCACACTAATCAAACGAACCAGAGTTTGGGGTCATACTGGGGTCAAGTGTGCTTGGAAACAGAGCCGTGCAGAGACCCTTAGAGGGGCAGGGGCTCAAAAGTTTAAAAGGGGTACAACACGGGCACGGGGCGGTTTCACTGTTGCTGACCCGCCAGTCAGTCGGAGCTCGCCAGCTACGCAGTGGGCAGGATGGCGAAGGCATGACCCGCCCATCTCTGCCTCTGATTGGCGCAGGAGACAAGGTGAGACGCAGGATCGATAGCAAAACGAATGTGATTGGATCAACAATGTTTGATGCTAGGCCAATCAGAGGCAGAGAAGGGCGGGTCATGACTTCGCCATCCTGGGAAAAACATATTGCACACGTCACAGAGACGCAGACGATTACTTAACTTCCGGTTGAAAGGTCAACATGTGTCAACTGTCCGGACATTTTATTCTCCTTCTTGCCTTCACTGTAAAAAATAAATAAAAATAAAAATAAATTCCCCTCCCAAAAAAACTGCACTTTTGGCATCAGGGGAAAACGGGCAGGTGCTGGGGCACCTCTAGCACCCCCCCTCTGCACGTGCCTGCTCGGAAACAGGCCTGGGTCCCTGATGTCAAACCACTGTATTGTTTTAACATTGGTTGTGCCCAAATCCCCCTTCATGTCACATAATGTTACAAGTTTGTTCATGTCAAGTGCACATTAGGCTTATGTGGAAAAACAGTCTGTGAGTCTCACTGTCTGTCTCTCTTTCTAGCTGTCTGCATTGAGACAGAGAAATCAAGAAAAAGAGTGCATGTGATTGATCCTGACTGCATTGGCCTTTTTCTCCTCTTCTCTCCATCAACAACAGCTCCTGTCTCTAAACCCACCATCTCTACAAGCTGTAAACCTGATTTGTCCTCCTGTATTCTCTGGTGTAACGCAATCATCACAGATGCTGAACTAGTCAGTTACACCTGGTGGAAAGACGACACGAAGAAGATTGACTCACCCAGAGAGCAAATAATTACAAAGGTACAGTAGTGACGAAGTGTTGGTCCAACTCTCTTCCTGTCCATGTGTGAGTTAGTTAATGTCCACTTGTAATATCAGGGGACTAAACAATGCATGTTTACAGGAATAAACAGAATGATTTGTTCAGCTTGCTTCACATATTCATTTTCGTGGTGATCCTATGTTAGTGATAATGGAAGTGGAAAAAGTCTGGTTGACTTTAACCACCACTCTATTTGTGAGCAATGGTACCAATTAATCAAATGTGGATTAAAACTAACAAAAAATCCAAGGCTTTCATAACAATAGGAGTTAAAGCCACAGGACGATAATCACCAGGTTCCTTAGGACACGTTTTCTTCTTTGGAAGAGGTGTTATATGTGAAGTCTTCCACTTTGTAGGAATTATATGAGTGTCCATGCAACACTGAAACATAGGCTGCCACACGGGTGCAAGCTGAGCTGCAAACGTTTTCAGAATAAAGGCACTAAGATGATCTGGTCCTGTGGCTTTCCTCTGATTCAAATGTCTAAATGTGTTCCTCACCTGCTCAACAGAAACATCAATTATATCAGACTGCACAGGTAGGACTCAGCTGATGATATTTCCAGCATGATCTGAATTGTTCCCTTCATCAAACCTAGCAAAGAAACTGTTCAACTGATTTGCAAAGTCGGCCTCAGTATCTGCCACCAATGCTTTCCGGCTGGTTGACAGTCCAGTCATGCTTTTCATGGTGTCTCATAACTGTTTGGTATTTTTGCTTTAAAAAAACGTTTGTAGTTGTAGCTTATGTGCCCTCTTTGCATCTCACAGTTTCCCCTTTAAATCTTTATCTATACACTTTAATTCTCCTATGTCCTTGTTCCTGAAGGTGCTTTTCCTCAAATGAATAATGTGTTTTACATCATTAGTTATGTACATCTTGTTATTTGGATATATTTTTATCTTCTTTGTTGGTATCACTGACTGTACACAATAGTCTGTTGTTACTGTAGATGTCTCATCCAAGGAGTCATGATGAAACTCCTCCCACATAGTACAGTCAAAGCATGCCTTCATTTCTTCTATACTGTCAGATGACCACACTCTGATAATTTTTCTCTCTGGTTTGTTGCTCTTCAGTTTAGAAGTTGGTACAAAATGGGCCACTATGAGTTAGCTATTGGTGGTCTTATCGTTGACACATATGCTCCCTCCATGTTTACAAAGCATTTATCCAAAAGTTTATTCTTCCTTGTTTCACCCTTCACATACTGCTTAAATCCTGGCATTGTTATGTCCAGTTTGCATTGGTTCATGTCTCCAATGACAATTGCTGGGGCTCTGGATGTTGTTGCTGCAGCATGTTCAACAGTAGCTGCTGCTCGCGTCACGTTGCCACTGGGAGGTGTGTAGACAACAAACAGCAGCACGCATCCAAATTCCCTCTGCAAATAGAAGGGTCTCAAAGTCAGGTACAAGATCTCAACGTCTTTATCACAAAACCTGCTGTTCACGGTGTACTGACGGCACCACCGATCGTTAATATATATACACAGATCCTGCCACCCCTGCTTTTACAGGAGCTGATTTCTCTGTCTGCTTTCACCAAAGTGAAGCCGTCTATTTTACAGGCGGAGTGCGGTATTGCAGAGTTTCCGTGTAGCATAGCAATGATGCCTCCCGTAAATCTGAACAGTACCTCGTATGAGCGCAGATCTCGTCCATTTTGTTGTTTATTGACCGCAGGTTTGTGAGGATCACAGATGGAAGTGGTGGCCTTGTGTGCCTTGCTCACAATCGTCTCCACACTCCGCCTCTCCTTCCTCGTTTCTTTCACCGGCCTGGTCTTATCGACTCTGGTGGGATGTGGATAGGAGCCCCGGTGTCAGCATGGACCACAGTCCCGTGCAGTGCCCTGAGTTGCAGAATATCTTGCTTCAAGCAAGGTTTCTCTGCTGTATACGAGCGCATGCAGGGCAAATACCCCCACTCGACAGTCTCTGTCCACACGCCAATCCATATTCCAGCGTGTCTGTTGCACTTGCAACCACAGTCCCCATAACAGAAGACAAATAATCCACCACTTATGTACATAAACATATTCCCGTGCTCACACATTAGACGACATTTAACATAAAACAAAGAGAGAAACAGAACGCCTGTACACAGTTCACAGCACACCGGAAGTCAAACCTTTACGTTTCTTGATGATTTAAGCTGCTGGAGTGTCCTTGAGCAAGGCACTGAACTCCTTCCAGCTTCAGGGAACTGCTCTGCAGCTGAGCCTCAGATCTCCTTTAACCAAAGGGTGAAGACATCAAGTAAACAGTATTCAAATTAAACTGTGATTGGTTTGTGAACTTTGAGCTAATTCTATTTCACTGATTTATAGGTGGATTTGAACTATACAGAGTTCAGCTGTAAGGTGGAGAACCCAGTCAGTGAGGAGGTCAGCCAACCCATCAGCAACCCGCTCATCCCCAGTGAGTTACCTCACTTTAACAACACATTACATGTTACATCTCTAAGATTTCACTTTTGTTCTCTTGGTGACACCTATGGCGATTATGTCATCAGAGTGTGTGTCTGTCTCTTGTGTGTGTTTGTGTGTGCATGTGTGTGTGTGCCTGTATGTCTCTTGTATGTGTGTGTGTGTGTGTGTGTGTGTGTGTGTGTGTGTGCACGCTCTCACTGATGTCATCAGTGTGTGTCTGTCTCTTGTGTTTGTGTGTGCATGTGTGTGCCTGTCTGTCTCTTGTGTGTGTGTGTGTGTGAGTGTGTGTGTGCACGCACGCACGTGTGTGTGTCTATGTGTGCATCACTGATGATGCCTCTGACATCACTGATGTCACAATTTATGACATCACTGATGACATCATCACTGGCCGACTTTGTGTGTGTGTGTGAGTGAATTTATGACATCACTGAGTACTGCAGGGATGACGTATTTTTATAGGCTTTATCCAGAAATCGGCCCCGTTTTGGTTCGTCAGTGGAAAAGTCCATGGGGTTTTAGAATGGGGGTTAAACTTAAATGCATAAAATATAATTATATAAAAAGGTCTGTCTGTGGTTAACAAAACTTTATGGGAACGCAAATTTGTGTTCAGCATGATAATCTTCACAAACGGGAATAACTTGTATGCCTTTTGAAGCGTTTTCTAAAAATCACGTTAAAAAAAGCGCATTTACGTTCCAAAAGTCATAAAAGTTATTCACGTTTGTGAACATCATCATGGTGAATCCAAATTCACATTCCCATAATCTTTTGTTCACCACAGACCTTATTTTATGCATTTAAGTGAAATCCCCATTTTAAAACCCATTCACTTTTTTGCTGACGAACCCGGACGTATACTTCCGGACTCATTCCTGTGGGTCTCTATAGAGAGACAGGCAGAGCACCGGGCGCTGTCTTTTCAGCACCGCAGCACACGGGCAGCTGAGGAACAGAGAGAGAAAGAGATCTGTCATTATATCGTAATATTGTCTTCGGGCCCTCGAAGCAGGTAGGGCCTGAATGTCACAGGCCGGGCCGGGCCGGGGTCGTAATTTCATGCGCTCGCAGGGCTCTACAGTGATGGTCACTCGAGCAATTGTGATGTCATCAGTGAGTGATGTCATCAGTGATGCGAAGTTGAGCAAATGTGCGCTGCGCATGCCAATACAGCACGCATAGCACGTGAGATTTCTAATATATATATATATATATGTACACACACACAGACAATCAAATCCCAAAAAGATTGGAATTGGGTCAAGCTTTCAACTACATAGATATAATACTGTGTCCATGTAAACAGACTTGTTGCTGTTATTTTCCTGTAGAGTCTGATGGTGAATGGAAACGGAGAACAGGGAGAATAGTCATCGTCTTCATGGTCGTGACCATGTTGCTGCTCATCATAATGCCCATTGCTAAATGCATATGCAGAACAGGTAGGAAGCCATCAGATACTACATTTATTTACAAAATGATTTACTGTGTAAATGGTGTTATTAATATGATTATGACATCAAACTGATATTTGCCTGTAATTGACAGTATTCACATTTGTGTCTGTTTATTTAGGGTTAGGGTTATAGTTGCCTTATGGCGCCATAGAGCTCAACAGTCACGTGACTGTTCTGTGACGTCACGGTTCCAGCGGGGTATTTCCCCATTCTTATTCTGCATTGAGATTTTGATTATTAGTCATATTCGCATAACCACCCAAGGTAGACTTACCACGGGCAAGCTAGTGGTGAAACAATGGTATATCTTCCTGTAGAAGCCACAAATCTATATATCGTTTTTTATTTTAAATCAGTTTTTATTCGATTTCATGGAGAGGTACTACACTACCCACAATTCTACAATGTAATATCGACGTCTTTGATTGGTGGAGCTCGCTGTATGGTCATCTGTGATTGGTGGGCTGCACTAATTCCTCTCTCTGGCTGTTATCTTTCTGGCTAGGCTACTACGAACGTAGGTCACAGCTTGCTGAATAAAAGGGCTAAAACCTCCACTGAGTGACTGAAAGTATATTATGTTAACCAGTTCAAGACACGCTCTTTCCACGCTGGCACCCGTTTTGAAATCCGTTACCCAGTTAATTCCCTAATATGCACAAAATGTATCTATCTACAATAACGTTAGCCATTGAGCTAAAAGTCTATAGAGTACCGCGGGGATGAGGTATGTTTGTAGCAGAGATGGGCACTTGAGACTTGGTGACTTGGACTCGAGTCGACTCGAGTCCCTGTTTTGATGACTTGTGACTTGACTTGACAAAAACATAAATGACTTGAGATTTACTTGGACTTGGAAGTTAAAGACTCGAGACTTGACTTGACTTGAGAGGTGATGACTTGGATGACTTGTTTGTGTTTGTTAGTTTAAAGTTAAAGTAAACAATGAAATAATAACGTAACGTTGTCAAGTGTCTCTGTCTGTCCGGTAGCGTCATGCAGAGTGCATGGCGAGTGCAGCTGGAACAGCATTAGAAAAAATTTCATTGGAGCGTGACTGACAGGCAGTCACCCAATCACGACAATGCCATAAAGAGGAGCATTACTGAGTCATCCAATGACAAATTGTCATTCAGTCATTGTTGTGATTGGATGACTGGCTGTCAATCACACTCCTCACTGATTGTCGTGCACAGCTGAGTTATTCTGCAGAGGCAGATGCAGTGTTGCCAACCTGGCTACTTTGTCGCTACATTTAGTTATTTTTCAGACCCCGCTGGCGACTTTATTTCTCAAAAGCGACGAGCGACAACTAGAATATAATAGAATAGCCTTTATTGTCATTGTACAGTTCCCTATACAACGAAATTAAGAGTGCTTCAGCTGACAGTGCATTAGAATCAGATGTAAATAATTAAAAACATTTAAGAAAAAAACAACAACATTAAGAACAGATAAGGACACATGACACCTAGACGGGGAGTCTAGGTGTCATGTCAGGTCTGGCACCGTGTTATGGCAGGCATGGCATAAAAAGCAGAAACAAAACAATAATAAAATACTAATAAAATACTGCTGAGGTAGTAAAAGAATATTGCATGTTGATGTATTGTATTGCACAAGTTCATGTATTGCACTAACAGAGAATTAACGGCTGCTGCTGTGATTGTTTAGAGTCCGAACGGCCCATGGGAAAAAGCTGTTTTTTAGTCTGTTTGTGCGACTCTTGATGCTCCTGTATCTCCTGCCCGAGGGCAGCAGGCTGAGCAGGTGATGACCAGGGTGGAGGTGGTCACGGATGATCCGCTCTGCCCTGGAGAGACAGCGGGAGCTGGCTATGTCATAGGGAGGGGAGGGACAGCCAGTTATCCTCTCGGCTGTCCTGATCACCCTCTGTAGCCTCTTCCTGTCAGCTGCGGTGGAGCCAGCGTACCACACTGTGATGGCATACGCCAGTATGCTTTCGATGGTGGATCGGTAGAAGGTTACCAGAAGCTTCTCCTCCAGATTGTTCTGTCTGAGTACTCTCAGGAAGTGGAGGCGCTGCTGGGCCTTCTTTACCACCCCTGCGGTGTTGGGGGTGGCGAGGTGGCGAGGTCCTCGGAGATGTGTGCCCCCAGGAACCTAAAATGGGGGACCCTCTCCACACAGTCCCCATTGATGTAGAGCGGGGCAGGGGCAGTCTTATTCTTCCTGTAGTCAATGACCACCTCCTTGGTTTTCTTGGTGTTGAGGGAGAGATTGTTCCTGGCACACCACTCCAACAGCAGCTGCACCTCGTCCCTGTACGCCGTCTCATCATCATTTGAAATGAGCCCCACCAGGGTGGTGTCATCCGTGAATTTGATGATGGTGTTGGTGGGGCTGGGTGGGAGTGCAGTCATGGGTGTAGATGCCATACAGAGGAGCGGGCTCAACACGCGGCCTTGTGGGGAGCCGGTGCTGAGCGTCAGGGTGGAGGAGCTGTGTGTCCCTGAGAATCTGAGTATGGGAAGCAATGTTAATGTGTTGAATCCAGGTGAATCGCAACAGATTTTGCCCATGAATTGGTGTAGGTGCGGGTTTTCTCTGTCTCTCCTTGTCTCTGCCTCTCTAACCAACACAGACACAGCGCTTCTCCCCTATCTGGCCCAGGCGGGCGGAGTCAGCACTTAATATTACAACGATATTCAATGATTATTACAACGGTTACGCTGACGCGTGTTTTTGTTTGTTTGTTTTCTAGCGACTTTCTGAGCAACCAATAGTGACTTTGCTTGGAAAAGAGTTGGCAGCACTGGGCAGACGGGACAGGGGCAGAATCTAAGAAAGTCTGATGTTGTAGTCTGGCTGTCAGTGTTTCACTGTTTAACAGTGATTGAGAGGAAATGTTTATTTAATATTTTTTACATTGTTTTGATTGTTTAAGCTATTTGTTTTTGTTTGATTACATTTTAGTCTGGCTGTCAGTATTTCACTGTTTAAAACTGACGCGGAGCATTATGATTTTGAAGCAGTTATTGAAATAAATAAGCGTTTATAAAGTTATTTGACTTTTGTATGATTACATTTATTTCACTGAATAGCAATGATTATAATACAAATTCAATTCATTTTTTAACAGGTTAGATACTGTAAATTGACCAATAATATCACTATTAGACAAGTATTAATACCATGTTTTAATACTGCATCTGTCAAGGTAAGACTGCAGTATCTTGGGCATGGGGGGAAAAAGTGACTTGACTTGGGACTTGACTTGCCTTAACTAAGGACTCGACTTGACTTGACAAAACCTGTGACTTGACTTGCCCAAAACAAAATGACTTGGGACTTGCTTGAGACTTGGACCAAATTACTTGGGACTTACTTGAGACTTGGACCGAAGTGACTTGGTCCCATGTCTGGTGTGTAGGCTTAACCAGAAATTGCCACCATGTTGGTTTTTAGCAGGGGAGGCTAATAGGAGGATAATCTTCACAAATGAGGACCACCTTATGACTTTTTAAAAGTTTTCTGAAAACCGGGTTTAAAAACACATTTACATTTTAAAAGTCATAAAAGTGGTCCACGTTTGTGAAGATTATCCTGCTGAACACCACTTACCACTTCCCTAAACTATATGACGTTTGGGTGATCCAGCTATAAGCATTTAGCAAATATGCCTTCCTTAGCTGGGAGTTCCTTCTTGTTTGTACTAACTAATTTTTTTATGTCACAGCCAAACAGTTCCAAGTATCTTCTGTCATACAGAAATGATGTAGGCAGTTGAAATATTTTGTGTGTAAAATCTTTTTCAGAAGAATTAAAATAAATCGTTGCTTTTGCAAGGTTAGCCTGATGGTGGCGCTATGTGAAAGTGAATGAATAAAATTTGTTTTAGTGAGCACTATGATCCCTCACCCTGCCAGGTGTCAGGATTTTTTAAGGCCCACACCAACCCAACCCGTTAAGAGAGCCAGTCCGTCCCGTTAAAATGTGTGTTAATGCTGAACCCAACCCAACCCGGTGGGCCTCAAATGGCCAATTTAATGTAATATGTCTCAGGACATAGGCACCGATTTATGTTCCTGCCGTGGGTGCGCATGCTTGCGCCCCCAACACAACACAATTTCTGCTCCTATAGCACACTGGCAGGCATCAGATACCAAATAGCTATAGGCTACCAATAGCACAGAACCATAAGTATTTTGGGGAAATGGTCACTTTATATGTAGGCAGGCACAATGACTGGTGAATAAAAAGTTGTTAGTAGTTTTGAGCCCCTGTCAGTCGAGGCTGTAATCGTCCTACCTGTCTGTCATGCAGAGTGGAGGGAAAAGCAGCACTGAGGGGAAGATGAGAAAATTAAACATTCCTGTCTGTCCAAAGTTTTGCTGATCTAATCTCATCATGACATGCAGGGAAATATATTTTGGTAGCCGATGTGTTTAGAAGAGCAGTCTCATTTTGTTCAGACAGTTTTGCTATAGGCTAGTGTAGCGTTATATTTGACCTGCTTGCTATTAAACAGCAGTGAGATTTGTTTGTGGAGCATGGAGACAGACACAGGGATGAAAAAAGTGGCTGGTATGGCTGAGAGAGCAGAGAGTGTCTAGTGCCTCTATAGTGTTCAGCAGTTTAAAAAAACAGGTGGACTTCAAAACGCCAGCATCAGACGCTTCCAGTGTGTTTGGCAACTGCACTGACATCTTGACAGGACCCAGCCACAGACACATGCAGCATATAAATTCTCTCTCTCTCGCTCCCCCCATTTCCCCGTGGCTGCTCGGCTCTTTCTTTCAACTCTTTCTGTGGGTGCTCGGCTCTTTCTGTGGCTGCTCGGCTCTTCTGTGGGTGCTTGGCTCTTTCTGTGGGTGCTTGGCTCTTTCTGTGGGTGCTTGGCTCTTTCTGTGGGTGCTCGGCTCTTTCTGTGGCTGCTCGGCTCTTTCTGTGGCTGATCGGCTCTTCTGTGGGTGCTCGGCTCTTTCTGTGGCTGCTCAGCTCTTTCTCTGGCTGCTCGGCTCTTTCTGTGGCTGCTCGGCTCTTTCTGTGGGTGCTTGGCTCTTTCTGTGGGTGCTTGGCTCTTCTGTGGGTGCTTGGCTCTTTCTGTGGGTGCTCTGGTGCAGATTCGGTGCCTATGACTCAGGATGAGTGCTGCAGCACTCTCCAAGGTGTCCAAACTCTGTTTCTCTCTCTCTCTCTCTCTCTCTCTCACACACACACACACACACAACAGTCTGCTCTGGATGAGCGCAGATACGCAGCTGTTCGTATATGTCATTGAATTGTCATTGTTATTTCTGCGTCGTCGTCATTACAAACTCTATCGGCCTTTTTTTTAATTACCCCAATCCAAAAGGAGAACTACAGAAACAGTCCTTATTCTTTTCAATAACTTGTACTTTCGTTCGTACGTTGATATGGTCACGTGACGTCGTCGTAAAGTTAAAAAATAGATCACGTTTAACACAAAAGTCTGTGGTGGAATTTGAACGTACCTCATTCCTGTCGGGCTTTGCCCTGTGCCCTGTGCCTAATGCTCTAAAAATCTAAAAATCCACGTCTTTATGTGTGTGAGAGAGGGAGATTCTTTAATACCCACGGGCCCAGGAGGTTTTGGGTAGCCTACGGATCACTACAAGATGCTGATTAAACAGCATTATCATTGCACAGATGTGCCTTGCGCTCTGAAACTCCTGGTTGAGTAATAAATGATTCTAACAGGTACTTTATACATTACACCCAGTCAGACCTGTTTTTCCACCCACCAGTATTGAGCTGAATAGAGTCCAGTTGGGAGTTGGGAATGTGTCAATTATCAGGAAATGTTCTTTACTCACCTCTCATTTATTTCATCTGTTGTTTGTTAATTCAGAAACTCTGTCTGCGTGTCAACATCAACACAAATCCAGTCTGAAGGAGAAGGTTCAGTGTGTGTCTGAGGGGCTTGGTGAAGCAGGAACCTCACTTCTGAATGATTTCTACACAGTGCTTTACCTCACGGTGGGAAGGACTCGACAGGTCAATTTTGAACATGAGGTCAGACAGATTGAAGCAGCATCCAGAAACCAGAGATCAGAAACAACAATCAGATGTGAAGACATCTTTAAACCTAGTGGAAATAAACCAACCAAAACATTGATTACAATGGGAGTGGCTGGCATTGGGAAAACAGTCTTAACCCATAAGTTCACTCTGGACTGGGCTGAAGACAAAGCCAACCAGGATATACAGTTCATATTTCCATTACCTTTCCGAGAGCTGAATCTGCTTAAAGAGGAATACAGCTTGGTGGGACTTCTTCATCGCTTCTTTAATAATATCAAAGAAGCAGGGATCTGCAGGTTTGACGAGTTCCAGCTTGTGTTCATCTTTGACGGTCTGGATGAGTGTCGACTTCCTCTAGACTTCCAGAACAACAAGATCCTGACTGATGTTACAGAGTCAACCTCAGTGGACATGCTGCTGACAAACCTCATCAGGGGGAATCTGCTTCCCGCTGCGCGCCGCTGGATAACCACACGACCTGCAGCAGCCAATCGGATCCCTTCTGAGTACGTTGACGTGATGACAGAGGTGAGAGGCTTCACTGACGATCAAAAGGAGGAGTATTTCAGGAAAAAAATCAGAGATGAGCAGGCCAACAACATCATCTCCCACATCAAGGCTTCACGAAGCCTCCACATCATGTGCTACATCCCAGTCTTCTGCTGGATCACTGCTATGGTTCTGGACGATCTGTTCAAAACCAGTGAGACAACAAAGATGCCCAAGACCCTGACTGAGATGTACATCCACTTCCTGTTGGTTCAGTCCAAACGGGGGAACGTCAAGTATGAGAGAACTGAGAACGAGACCAGGAAGATGATGCTCTCTCTGGCAAAACTGGCTTTTGAACAGTTGAATAAAGAAAACCTGATCTTCTATGAAGAAGACCTGACAGAGTGTGGCATTGATATCAGAGCAGCCTCAATCTACTCAGGAGTGTTCACACAGATCTTTAAAGAGGAGCGTGGGATGTACCAGGTCGAGGACAAGATGTTCTGCTTTGTCCATCTGAGCCTTCAGGAGTTTCTGGCTGCGGTCTACATGTTCCACTGTCACACAAACAGCGATGAGGAGGTACTGAAGACATTCCTGGGAAATGGTTTGGGTAGATCTGAAGACCGTGGCCAATCCCTGGATGTCTTCCTGAAGACAGCCATGGACAAATCCCTGAAGAGTACAAATGGACACCTGGACCTCTTTGTTCGCTTCCTTCATGGCCTCTCAGTCGAGTCCAGCCAGAGACTCTTACGAGGCTTGCTGGGTCAGACAGAGAGCAGACCAGACAGCATCCAGAGAGCCATCAGGAACCTGAAGGAGGTGGTCATCTCCAATACCTCTCCTGACAAAAGCACCAACATCTTCCACTGTTTGGTGGAGATGAACGACAAGTCAGTGCATCAGGAGATCTTACAGTTCCTGAAGTCCGAGAACAGATCAGTGGATAAACTCTCTGAGATCCAATGCTCAGCTCTGGCCTACATGCTAGAGATGTCAGAGGAGGTTCTGGATGTGTTGGACCTGGAGGCCTACAACATATCACAGGAGGGACAACTGAGACTGATCCCAGCTGTGAGGAACTGCAGGAAGGCTCGGTTAGTCCTGATCAGCCCACTTCTCCACTGTGCACGCCCACTTCCATGAGCGGGAATTCGCACATTTCCCGCAGCATGCTTTTGTAGCAAGCTAAGTGTTTAGCAGTGGCAGAAATTCAGGCAGAGAGATTATCTCAGTTCAAGTAACACCGTACGACTACAGGAAATGTCCTTTTACTCACTTTAGAACACACTCACTCAAAGATGGAAACTCAGAGGGGTCATTAAACTATACCCCCGTCTCACTTATGGTGTCAACATTTAACATTGTAAAGCAATATAGTTAGCATGCAAAACAACTCTACTAGTCATCACATAACATTGCAGATAACTAATAACACATATATAGAGAACAGGAAGGTTTAATTAATCTCCAAAACACATTGTTGAAACACACTACCCCAGAGCATGCTGGGAAACTCCGCCCACTTTCTTCAGCCTGCTACACTTTGTTGCTTCCAAACTTTTGATATGAAAGTAACTAACCAAATTAAATGAGTGGTGGGTGGAAATAATCATGAGCCTATTCTTAGTTAAACATGCAGTTTTGAAACATTCAATAAAGACAAATAAAATAGACTAGACTCTCCCCTAGGAGCGTTGGCTCCGCGGTAACAGGCAGGCAGTAAAGCTCTGTTTTCTTATTTTTTTTTACATCTATTTATTGGGGGGGGGACACATTTTATCAGCCCCCCTGCTTAACTCATTCATGGCCAGTTTAGGACTGCCAATATTTAGCACAGGCCAAAGATTTTCATAATTGTTGGTCATCTTTCAAGACCCACAGTAAATGATCTATTAGCACCAGAGTGATTTGCAATACCTCAAAATGAAGATGTACGTCTCTGGGTTCACCAGGAAAAAAAAAGTGAGCTTTTAGCATGTTCTGTACTCTACTTATAGCCATTTATATACACCCTGTTTTCACCAAAAAGGTCTCTCTGAGAAAAGAAATTGCAGAAAATTGCATTTTTGTACAGCACACAATCTCAGGCAGAACTCACTCTCAATTCTTTTATTTTGAACTGTATTGACATCAGACATGTAAATATTATTCGTTATGACACAAATGACAAAAAAAAAAATATATATATATATATATATATATATATATATATATACATGAAGTGCTTTACATTCAACAATACAGTTTACTCAGTGTGAGTGAGTGTGCAGACAGACACACAGACAGACAGACAGACAGACAGACAGACAGACAGACAGACACACACACACACACACACACACACACACACACACACAGAGAGAGAGAGTTCTGTCCATCGCACCTCCTTCCAAGGGAACACTATTGATCGCCCCGCAAATTAGCATAGGAGGGGAACACCCATCTGGTCTGAGATCAGCGTCTAGTAGGGCTGCTCGATTATGGCAAAAATCATAAACACGATTATTGACATCATTGACATTGAGAACATCATGCATTTATTGAACATTGACACTGGCTTTTCTTTTTAACATTGGATGTCTTTGGATTTTAGATATAATTGAAAATAAATAAATAAATAAATAAATAATAAAAGTGCAAAGATTTAGAAATAAAATAAAAACTAAAATAAATATACAGTATATGTAGGCCTACTATGTTGCAGTGAACTGACACAACCAACTGCAACTATTAATCTACATTCAATATGTTGGTAAACATCTGAACTAGTAGTCCTTAAACCTCAAATCTAACCAAATGAGAACGCTATTGAGTAACGTTCGTTTACATTAGGCTACATTAAATTACTCATTTGGCAGATGGTTTTATCCAAAGCGACTTACGTTTAGGTTCATAATAGGCTATTGTTAATGTTTATCTGTGAGATCGTTAGCTGTTGAATGCATATTCATGCATCATATCAATGCGGTCGCATTCTAAAGAGTGTCCTGAATCGATGACTGTGTTGTGGCAGGAGTAACTAGATGGGACTTTGTCTTTTTGTTCATTTAGCGTTATTTCTTGGTCATAGACCACTTTGTGAGTGGATTTCAAGAGATTAAACAGAGGGAGAGGTCATGTTGCGGGGTGCTGCCACGACCGCGCATATCTTGACAGGTGAGTCAAAACTCGCATCGCAATTCCATGCTGTATATTTGCATCGCTCATCAGTTACACATCAAGAGCGATGCGTATATACAGCACGGAATTGCGATGCGAGTTTTGACCCACCTGTCACAGCCACAGACTTGGAACAAACAGTGCAAGATATGCGCAGTGTAAGGACCTTTAAACTCGGCAAAACCATAGTGTTTCCACCCCACATACGTTGTTTCACCTCTCTTCTCGACCAGCGGCTCTCTTTCTGTGAAATAAGCGGGGAGGAGAAAGCCTGTGGCTCTTCACACGACAGTCACAACTCGAGCTGGTGTGCTTTGGGGGAGGGGCCGAGCAAAGGAAGGGGAGCGCTTGATTTACAACACAAGACAGAACGAGAGAGACAAGAGCCGCAAAATCGTTTGATGTCAATTATCTTGTTTTCATAATCGTGGACAGCCCAAATCGTAATCTAGATTAAAATTCGATTAATCGAGCAGCCCTAGCGTCTAGCCTCCTCTGCCTCGCATCGTTTTCCTCCTCTCATTCGGGCTGGGACGAATGCTGTGACACAGGAACGGGTCGGGCTTGGCTTTGGGACCAGGCGCTGGAACCGGATCGATCATGTTCGTCACGGGTTTGACTACTGCGAACAATCCAGGTTCGCCCTGCAGCAAGGCGAGCAGTGCAGCGCGCCGAGGGGCGTTTCAATGGCGTTTCTCCTCTCTACAAGGAAGCGCGTTTCTCTGTTTTTCCTCCTGCTAATTTCAAAACAACAGCTGCGGTATGTGTTTGATCGCGTGTTGTCGGCTTGCCTTTGAGGCAGGGACCTGATACTATGTCACAGGCTGGGGAAGTGTTTGAACTACGCGCTGCACTAATAAAAACAAAAACACGTCAAACACGTCATTGGCCCTCTGGGCTATTCCTGAAAACACGTCAAAGACGTCTTTGGCCCTGAATGAGTTAAGGCTCGTGCCCCCTCTGGATATCTGGTCTGGTGCTGGGACTGGTCCTGATGTAAATACCAAAAGTATAGAACCATGTAGAGTAGGGCTGTCACTTTTTCCCAAAATAAAGTTCGAACGAACTTTAACACTTTGAGTGCCACGGCCCTTGGGCAAAAGGTGCTGTACTGTGCCACATAGGCCGCAATGCATTTTAAAACAGTCATATAATTTCTTTAATAATTACTATGTAAACACTGAACACGCACAAATAACGATGAGACTCTCTTCTATCACCTGCCGTTCTTTAGTTATCAGCCGGAGAAGATAGCTTGATTTAACAAAAAAGAGCAGTTTTTTTCTATAAGCTGAGATAATGGCCCTTTTGTGAAATTAAACATTTCAAACACATCACTGACTCTGAAGCTAATTTTCTGATGTAGTCACACCTCAAAAATAATTTCCTTCAATAAAACAGTGAAGTCCAGGGAATTTTGTTTGGAAGAATAATATTTTTAGCTGTAACCAGCAGCGCTGGCCCCTGCGTGCGCTGCTGGTTGCAGCTTCTTGCTGATCTTTATTTGCTGCTGGTGGGCATCGGATATTCTGGCTTGCGTTTGCCAACCCTGTCCTGCTGTCTGGGTCTGTCTGGGTCAGTGCTGTGTGCTGCTCTGCATGCCCCACCTCCCCCCCTCCTCCTCCCCCCCCCCCGTTGTGGGAGGAGTGTCTCTCTGCTCTACTCGGCTCTGCTGTTTGCTCTGCCTGTGCTCAGCACTGAAAAAGTCCGCTAGATCCAGCTTTTTTACAGCCGCGTGTACCAGCTCCCATGCTTCCAGTTGAGAATAATAACAAATCCACGGCTGATCATGCGAATGGGCTGTTGCAGCGACACGGAGGTGCTCAATTGTGATAGCAGATTGGCTGCTGCAGGGGCACAGCTAAACGTTATGCTTCAATGAAGCAGCTGCATACGGACGGATGCGATGTGATTTCCTTTTCCCCAACGACTTCTTCTGTGTGTTTCACTCCACGTTCTCTCATCTGGAGTGCACTGTTGCCACCTAAGGGTTCTGTAAAATAGGTTAGACACATTCAATAGCTCTCATATTGTAAGAGGCGATGTAAGAAGCTGAGATGGACACCCCCCCCCCGTCAAAAAAACAATTTCGAGTTATTGACGCCATTTGGCGTCGCTGGCACTCTACGGTAAATTTCTAATGACGCCATATGGCGTCGTTGGCACTCAATGTGTTAAGGTCAGGGCCTGTGAGCAAGACATCGTTGAGTGACACTCCTCCATGTGATGCACTGCTGTCGAAGACCACACGGATCTTATTCGGCTTTCTGGGATGGTACACGCCGAACAGTGGCAGATACCAGCATTCCTGGTCTTGCTTCAGGGGCGGAGCAACCTCTGCGTGTTCTCTTCTGAGCATGTTCTCCATGAACTCCAGGAAGTGGGCTTTCATCTGCGGTCGCTTTTCCAATGTGCGTCGGAGTGACATGAGGCGATCATGTGCTTGTTTCCTATTGTTAGGCAGCCGTTGTCTGGGTGACCGGAAAGGTAAAGGTCCCACCCAGCTGTTAGAGCTGTCCTGGTGGAACTCAGCCTCCATCAACTGAAGAAACCTCATGTCCTCCATCGAAGGTGCAAGTCTGTGATCGTCTGCTGTACGAGCAAAGATGGTTTGGCCCAGGCTGTCTCCAACAAGCGTGGTTGAGTTGTATGTGGAGGTTAGTGCTCGATGGCGTTGGTGCTCAGGTACTTGACTGAACACCTCTTTCACTTTAATTTGGCTGTCGCATGGCTGTAGATGGCTTACACGACCATTCTCTAGGACAGCTGTTTTGTAGCTGCTCACCTGTAGTGGTCTGTGAGCGCCACCAAGGCATACATCTCCGATAACGACCCACCCTAGGTCCAGCCTTTGAGCGAACGGTGCATTACCTGGACCACTTATCTGATCACGGACCTTGTGTACCCTCAGGATGTCTCTACCCAGTAGGAGGAGTATGTTGGCATCCGGATCGATGGGTGGTATTTCGTCAGCGATGCGCTTCAGGTGAGTGTGATGGCGGGCTGCGTCTGGGGTAGGTATTTCCGAACGGTTATTAGGGACTTGGTTGCATTCGAGGAGTGTAGGTAGAGGAAAGCTTAGTTTCTTGTCCGCTGACTCCACAGTGTAACCACATGCTCTTCTCCCCGCTGTCTCCTTAAGTCCCGCACATGTCTTCAGTGTGTATGAGTAGGAGCACCCTGAGATATTGAAGACATTGAAGAACTCGGAACGTGCTAGAGAGTGGTTGCTTTGCTCATCTAGTATCGCGTACATTTTCTTGGACTCCCCCCTGCGTCCGGTTGGATACACACTGACGAGGCATATCTTGGCGCATGCTCTCGCGCTTAGTCCTCCACCACACACTTGTGTGCAGCTTGAGGTGACCTGGGGATCTGCTTTGTCCCCCTCCCCGCCGTAATCTGAAGCGGGAGGGGACGACTTAGACCTCCAGTTTGCTGGTCCCGGGTGGAGCGCTGTGACATGGCCGCTGCTCTCGCATTCTGTGCATTTGACCTCAGCTGAGCAGTTCCTGGCGAGATGCTCTGTGGAGGAGCAACATCGGAAGCAGATGAAGTGTTCTTTCAAGAGCTGTTTGCGTTCTTCTAAACTCTTTTCCCGAAAGCCTCTACATTTCCTTAGAGGATGAGGCTTTTTATGTATGGGGCAGTATTTGTTTGGGTCTACTGATTTTTTATCATCTCTAGTCTCAGGTGTATCTGTGGAAGAGACTTGTGTCTTGTGAACGTAGACAGGCGACTTCACAGGCCTTTCCCACTTGTTCTTTCTCTCTGCTGATGCTTGCGTGAAGATGTTGAAGCTCGGGTCTGTGCGAGCTCTTGCCTCTGTGCGAATGAAGTCTGCAAACACAGAGAAAGGGGGGTAACTGACGTAATGTTCACGTTTGTATCTTGAGCCAAAGTATATCCACTTCTCTTGAATATTGTGTGGGAGTTTCTCAATGATTGGATTAACTCCTCTGGAGGTGTCCAAGTATGACAGGCCTGTGAGGTAGCCATCTTGCTTAGCGGCCTCCAGCTCTGACAGCAGGTCTGCTAAATCCCGGAGTCTCTGTGGATCTTTCGTCGTAACCTTGGGGAAGCTTTCCAGCTTGCTGAAGAGAGCCTGCTCGACAGCCTCGGGTGCTCCATATATTTCGTCGAGCCGCTCCCATGCAATCTTCAACCCAGTGAGCGGATGTCCAATGTTGACCGATCTGATTCTTCTGACTGGTTCTGCTGACTCTTTTCCTAGATACTTGGTTAGCAGGTCGAGTTCTTCCCCAGCAGACAGGTCCAAGCCGGCGATAGCACTTAGGAATGATGTTTTCCATCCCCAGTAATTCATTGGCTGATCATCGTATGCACTGAGTCCTGAGGTGACCAGGCGGCTGCGGGCAAGATATTTAGCAAGGTCATTGGTGGTTTGAGAGTGGTCATAGCTAGCTCCGTAGGGCGTTCCATATTGGGGAGCCTGTGATGTGTAACGAGGTGCAGAGCGGACAGGCGCAGCAGCTTGGTTTTGGCTTGTAGAGTGTGGGCGGGGTGGTGTAGGCTCAACTCTCGGGTGTAGTAATGATGGGGTAACATCACCACTCTTTGTTGTGACAGGCGGATCGTAATATGATGGGTTTGACACGTAGGCAGCGGTGCGCTCGTATTTGGTCTTTTGCAGGACTTGACTGAAAGCCTCGCTGCGTACTTCCATTCCCATATGCAATAAACCAGCCTGCAATGTATTTGCTACTGCAATGGCAGCATCTTTTTCTTTTTCATCATTTAATGCATCAAGAGTGGCTTGTATGCGTGCCTGCTCAATCTTTAGTTCAATTTCCTTTTTTGAATGTGCAGCCCTAGCTTGTGCTGCTTCTGCTTTTGCCATGGCGACTGCCATGTTAACCTTCAAGCTGGATGATGCTTGTGAGGCTCGTGAGCGTACAGAGCTATTATCTTCATCCTTCAAGCTGGATGATGCCCTAGGTGTCCGTGATGAGCGAGAGGCTTGTGAGCGTACAGAGCTATTATCTTCATTTCTTTTGTTTGTCTTGTCAAACTCAACAAACGTATCCATTATGACTTAGTCTGGCTTTAATATCAGAGAGTTAAGCTGGCGTTAATGCTTTCTCGATGCGTTAGCCACTTAGCTCTTAAGGTGGGGTAGCAGTAGCTCCGTAGGCTGGCTGTCCTCGTCTCCGCTGTTGGCTGTGGTGCTGCCTTTTCACTGTATTGGGCTCACTAGCTGTGCAAGCTAGCTATCCAACCAGTTAAACAGTCCCAGAAAACCCCCAAGGCAAGGCGTTGATTTTGACGTTTTTACTGGAAATATTGTGAAACTGCAATACAAACAAAGCATTTGCATCACTGAACAGCACAAAGCAATGAGTACCTAACATGTAATTATTCTATGCAATCTTTAGCCAAACACAGAAACAGCTTAATGGCAATTAGCATTAGCACAGAGATAGAGCGTAGTTAGCTTACAACTCAACCTCCATAAACATAATTCTCAACACCCATACAGATGCAAAACGATACAACAGTCGTATTAATATGTCAAGATGAACCATACTCACAGGCATTGCTTGAACAAACAGGAAAAATAAAGGACAGCATCAAAACTGTGGAGCTGATGACTGCTGGCCATGTGCTTCTGTGAATTTACTCTTTCACTTTCACTTTCTATCACAGCCCAACTTGTGAGCCAATCACAGCAGGGGTGATATGGTCTGTTTTCTTAAAGCTACAGTGCGTGATACAAAATAAACAGTCTAAACAAACTAAACTACATTTGTAGGGCCAGGACACATATCGAACACGAACCCCTCCCCCACATTCGAAGTTGCATTCGAATTTCGAATGAAAAGTGACAGCCCTAATGTAGAGTGATCTTTATACTATGGTTGTCACAATGCTAGAATTTCTAACTTTGAGATATTCTACCAAGGTGAATACTGATGCTCTATGCTTTTTTGGGTGTGTGTGTGTGTGTGTGTGTGGCGGGGGGGGGGGTTGGACAACATATCAAGAGGCATAAAAAAATAAACATTAGATGGACAGACGCATGCTTCTCCATAATCTAGGCCAGATGAGACTCATTAAAAGCTTTGCTCTTACACAGTAGATTAGCCCTGCTCTAGTGACCTTTTTGAGCCACGACCCCCAAAAAACTTTAGGCTCAGGTTCACAACAACCCCTCCTGCCGCTACCATACCCAACGACAGTGTGCACTAGAGATGCAGTTATAACCGCGCTGACCGCAGATATCCCGCCCCGCGGGCGGGGCAGATCATAAAAATAAACATTCTGAAGAATAGCGGATGGGTTGCGGGCGGGTGAAACGATGTATCATTAATGAGGAACATTAATATTAATTACGTTATCTAGTCTATGAACGTATTTTAAGCTTAATTTTTTGTCAGGCACATGTTAGCCACCTATGTTAGCCGCCTATTGTTAGATGGCAAGGACCCAAGGCACTGGGGCAGTAGTAAACAACAAGCCACGCGATGGGATGCCTTCTTTCTTAACTCCTTATATGGTCAATGATGTCACCACAAAACAGGAGTTTCCACTGAAGACACATTGGAAGAGAAGACACAACGCTCTAGTATTATTTTCCCATACAGCTCAATCCAGTCTTGATCTAAATTTAAAGCTATAGCGTTAGCCTAGTATGCTACAGGGGCAAGTGCTGGACTAGATTATAATACAGCATGGACGTTTATTTGGAGTGGACTGCAGCGATTGCACCGACGGCAGCAGAAACAGTAAGTTAATCTACCCAAATCGCTCATTTATAGCGTTGTGAAATGTCGGGTGCACAGCAGGCACGGATCTATAAATAGTACAAAATAATTTGCGCGGATTAATGGCGGGCGGACAGTTCATGCATACACAAAAGCTCATCCGCGCATCTCTAGTGTGCATGCATTCACAAACTGATTTCACTCACTGAAATTGTTTTTATAGTTTAGATAGCGTTATAATACATTAAACCATGTATGGGAGATTTAATCATGAAAGAAAGATTTTTTCTTATTTGTTTCTTTTTTCTCTTTTGACAATTATCCAGTGACCCCCCCCAAAATAATCTCACGACCCCTGGGGGGTCCCCGACCCCCAGGTTGAGAACCACTGCTCTAGTCGTCAGCCTATCACAACACAGCAGAGTACCCCTGCTCTAGTCACCAGCATATCACAAAAAAGCAGATTACCCCTGCTCTAGTCATCAGCCTATCACAACACTTTTAGCTTGTTGAAGTAACATACTGTACCCACCAATGATATGGAGGGGACGCTGGATTACACCGTTAAGCCTTCTTGAGGTGTCGTGGGCCTAACTTAACGAAATGTCGGTGAAGGAAGGTGCCCACTTGAAAACCCCAATGACATGCTTCATACTGCTGTTGGCTAGGGTAGGTAACTGGTGATTTGTGTCTTGTTTATTAGTTTGTTAGCTTGTTAGCTTGTTTTATTCTGGATTGGGCTTCTAAATGTGTTTTTCCTCGGATTTTGGCACAAGGGATAGTAACATCTTGTCCTGTGTATTAATTAATACTAAAGCTAGCTTAGGCTAGTGACTGTTGTGAATAGTGCAGCTGACAACTAGGGAAAGACCTAGTGACAGCATGGAAAGACAGCTGACAGGAGGGATTAGACCCCATCGGGGCTGCAATGGGTTAGCTGCTCATTGTGGCAGTAGCCAAGGCCAATAGGCCATTGGTTACACCCAAACTTGCTACGAAACAGAATTATGAAAAAACACCCCTAGAGTCTGCGAGAGCGGGGGCGGAAGATGACTCACCTATGGTTGACACGGTTATTGACTCTGGAACGGACTTGACTATGAGTAGGGAAAACATGTCAGTGGAAGCCACTAGTTCAGATGTAGATGGAAAGAAGCGTCAGGTTTGCTTGTGTGGCTGGCAGAAGGTAACAACTTTGAGGGGCCTTAGAATCCATCAAGGCAGGAAGAGGTGCTTGGTAGAGGGAACACAGGGACCCCGCATTGATAATTATTTCTTAATAAGTTTATCAAGTCAGTCGGGTGAAGTCCAGCGACAGGAAGTAACCCACAGCTCGCAGGACATCAGCACCCCTGATGTTGAGGCAGGTCCTAGCACCGAGGAAAGCAGAGAGGCCAGCCAGCCAAAAAGGGAGAAGATTAGCGGTCAGAAGCCTAGAGTTAAGTGGCCAGGTGCAGCGGAAAGTAGGAAGTGGGAAGATATCAATAGTGATTTGGTTAGGATGTTAGAGAAGCTTAAAGGAACTGCTGAGAGTAAGTTGGAGAAAATGGGAGATTGTATTTATGATTATGGTAAGGAAAGGTTTGGCGTCTTTGAGAAAAGGAAGAAACTAGAGGGTGAGGTAGTTAAATCTAGGCACCAACAAGAGATATATAGACTTATCCAGGAGAGAAGACAGCTTAAGAGGCAGTGGAGGAAAGCTACAGAGGTTGAGAAGGAAGGCATTGATTGCTTGCAGTCAGATGTGAGGGATCGGTTAGCAGTTTTAAGAAGAGCAGAGAGCATTAGGAAAAATAGGAAAAAGAAAGAGAGAGCTAGAATAGCATTCTATAAGGATCCATTTAGATTTGTGAAGTCATTGTTTAGTAAGGAAAAGAATGGTAGCCTTATGGTACCTAAGCAGAAGCTTGAGGAATATTTGGAGGAGGTTCAAAAAGATAGGGAAAGGTTTAGAGAGATGACAGTCCCAGCTGATATTCCACCTATTGGTGAAATAGAGAGCCAGTGTGATGATAGCCCACCAAGGTGGAAAGAAGTTCAAGAAGTAGTGAGACGTGCAAGGGCCTCTTCAGCCCCGGGTCCTAATGGAGTCCCCTACCGGCTGTATAAGAGTGCTCCAGATGTGTTGCAGTTTCTATGGAAGCTGATGAAGGTAGTCTGGAAGAAGCAGGTTATTCCTAAGGCGTGGCGTAGAGCAGGGGGAATCTTCATTCCTAAAGAAAGGGACTCGTTAGAGATAAGTCAGTTTAGACCTATCAGTCTACTTAATGTTGAAGGGAAGGTTTTCTTTAGTGTTGTGGCACAGAGGCTGTCTAGTTATCTAGAAAAGAATAGGCTAATAGATACTTCGGTGCAAAAGGCTGGAATTCCCGGCTTCTCCGGGTGCTTAGAGCACACCAGCATGATCTGGCACCAAATCCAGTCAGCTAGGCGTGAGAAGAGAGACCTGCATGTAGTATTCTTGGACCTGGCTAATGCTTTCGGGTCAGTGCCGCATAGTCTGTTATGGGAGGCCTTTGATTTCTTTAGAGTGCCAGGTAGTATAAAGAGCTTAGTTAAAGCCTACTTCTTAGATATTCAACTCTGCTTTACCACAGCAGAGTACACTACAGCTTGGCAGCAGCTGGAGATAGGCATTATGGCAGGGTGTACAATTTCCCCATTAGCTTTTACCATGGCAATGGAGATCATTATTAGGGCTTCAAAATGGGTAGTGGGTGGAGAAAGGCTGCAGGGAGGGCTGCGGCTCCCTCCAATTAGGGCATACATGGATGACATGACGACTATGACGTCAACCGCTCCATGTACTAGCAGATTGTTGGATAAGTTAAATAGTAATCTGCAGTGGGCTAGAATGAAAGTGAAGCCAAGTAAGTCCAGGAGTATTTCAATCATTAAAGGGAGGGTAGTAGGTAAGAAGTTTGTTATAAATGATGAGGTGGTGCCTACAGTGTTAGAGAAACCAGTCAAGAGTTTGGGAAGATGGTATGATGCAAGTCTCAGTGATAAGGGACAGTTTGAGGAGGTGAGGCAGGAAATGATTCAAGGTATTTCAAGTATAGACAAGTCAGGGCTCCCAGGAAAGTTAAAGTTGTGGTGTTTGCAGTTTGGATTGTTGCCTCGGTTGATGTGGCCACTGACAGTGTATGAGGTTCCCCTTTCAAAGGTAGAAAAGCTAGAAAGGATGATTAACTCATTCATTAGAAAATGGCTCGGAGTCCCACGCTGCCTAAGCAGTGTAGCCTTATATGGGAAAGGCATATTGGAATTGCCATTATCTAGCCTGACAGAGGAGTTCAAGTGTGCTAAGGTTAGACTGGAAATGACTCTGACTCAGTCAAAGGATCCAGTGGTTAGGAGTGTAGCGCCCACAGTTAAAACAGGGAGGAAGTGGAACCCAAAGGAGGCAGTACAGCAAGCACAGTCAGCTCTTAGACACAGGGATATCATAGGTCAGGTGCAGCATGGGCGTGGAGGCTTAGGGTTGTGCATAGGGAAACCTGTGTGGAACAAGGCATCAGTAATAGAAAAGAGGAAGATGGTAGTTGAAGAAGTACATAGGCAAGAGGAGGCAGTAAGATGTACTAAGGCAGTGTCGCAGGCAAAGCAAGGACAGTGGGTGAACTGGGAGAGTGTAGAGAAGAGAAAGTTGAAGTGGAGAGAGTTGTGGAGCATGGAGGCCAGCAGAACTAGATTTATTCTAGGGGCTACTTATGATGTGCTGCCATCTCCCCAGAACTTAAATCAGTGGTTGGGCGAGGATGGTGCCTGCCCGTTGTGTTCTAGTGTATGTACATTGAGGCATATACTGTCAGGGTGTAAGGTCAGTCTCTCCCAGGGGCGATACACCTGGCGTCACAACCAGGTGTTGAAATGTTTGGCAGCTGCAGTTGAGGAAAAGCGGCTAGAAGTAAATTCTCTAGTTGCTAGCAAAGAGACTAGACAGATCAAATTTGTACGTGAGGGAGAAAAGATTAGACCAATTAAGGTCAGGCACAAGTTAGGGCAGCTAAGTGTAGGTGGAGCCTGGGAAATGAGGGTTGACTTGAATGAACAGCTAGTCATCCCAGCATATATAGTTAGCACCCGGCTACGTCCGGACTTGTTACTGTGGTCTGAGGTAGAGAAGAGAGTTTATTTTATCGAACTCACAGTCCCGTGGGAAGATCGAGTTGAGGAGGCTTATGAGCGCAAGAAAGCTAGGTATGCTGAAATGGCAGCAGAGGCAGAGCAGCGAGGTTGGAGGGCTCGAGTGCGGCATGTAGAGGTGGGCTGCCGTGGTTTTGTGGCAAAGTCCGTTATTGCCTTACTAACTGAGTTGGGCATTCGGGGACGGAGCCTGAAACTTGCGGTTAGCAACATGTCTCAGGCAGCAGAACGAGCAAGTGAATGGCTGTGGATAAGGAGGAAACATGCTAGCTGGGGAGCTCGCTAAGGTCAGATTGATTGTTTGTTGTTGGTCATGATTAACGGTCCGCATCAACAGGGCTGAATCATTGACAGTAGTGGTGTAGTTAGGGATTGTTTGTTGTTGGTCATGATTAACGGTCCGCATCAACAGGGCTGAATCATTGACGGTGGTGGTGTAGTTAGGGATTGTTTGTTGGTCATGATTAACGGTCCGCATCAACAGGGCTGAATCATTGACAGTGGTGGTGTAGTTAGGGATTGTTTGTTGTTGGTCATGATTAACGGTCCGCATCAACAGGGCTGAATCATTGACAGTGGTGGTGTAGTCAGGAATGTCATACCGAATCGACCTGGATAGCTAGGCTTAGATAGTGAGGTAATATGCAGTTGTGCGGTGGTAGCATGGAGGGGGGTGTTTCCAGGACGCTGGATTACACCGTTAAGCCTTCTTGAGGTGTCGTGGGCCTAACTTAACGAAACGTCGGTGAAGGAAGGTGCCCACTTGAAAACCCCAATGACATGCTTCATACTGCTGTTGGCTAGGGTAGGTAACTGGTGATTTGTGTCTTGTTTATTAGTTTGTTAGCTTGTTAGCTTGTTTTATTCTGGATTGGGCTTCTAAATGTGTTTTTCCTCGGATTTTGGCACAAGGGATAGTAACATCTTGTCCTGTGTATTAATTAATAACAGGTCTGTTGTTTTTTTAGTTTCATTCTTTAGTCTAGTTCAACTCTTTACTGAAGTAATAATATATATGAAAGATCCCCCTCCTCTTCTCCTGCCTTCAGCTTAGGCTATGTCAGAAATAGCAGAATACTAAACCATAAAATGAACTAAACCCAAACAAAGTCTGTGTCTAATGGTGTCAGGTTTAACCAGAATTTGAACTGAACTGCCCCAATTATTGCAGTTATCATCATCAGAAGTAGTAGTCGTCGTCGTCGTCGTCGTCGTAATTGCTTTATAAGTTGCTTGCTTGAAGTCCAACTCCTCATTTATTCTTTATTCAGATTGAGGAGCTGCAACTTGTCAGAGACTAACTGTGAATTCGTGGTCTCAGCTCTGAAGGCTAACCCCTCCCATCTGACAGAGCTGGACCTGAGTCACAGCAACCTGACTCTGGAGGAAGGTGCGCATAGAGGATGGAAGCTGCATTCAGGATTTAGGCTGATCTCTGCTGGACTGGAGAGTCCACACTGCAGACTGGAGACTCTCAGGTCAGACATCATATTTAATAATGTGCTGATATGAATATTAACTGATTGTTTTTACTCTGCTTTATTATTATTAGGGGTTCAAGCCCCGAAGGACTGTCTGTATGTATGTATGTCTGTATGTCTGTGCACAATTCCTCAAATCTGCATCACTGACATTCACTGATGACATCACAATTACCAGTATGTCAAAATATCATCATCAGTGATGTCATCGCTAATTATTCCAGGAGTGTCTGTCTGTCTGTAGCCACTTCTAAACATGAACTCTGGATTAAACCCAAAACCCGTAAATCAGGTCCGGCTATTCCCAGCAGTTCCCTTGCTAGACATGACCCAATAAACCAGTTCATATCTTTCTAAACATGAGGAGAAGCTCCGGCGCTGCAGTTGAATGATATTGCGCAGTTTGGCAGAAGGGTGGTGCACGGCCGAGCAAAGAGGGCAGGGGGGGAGGGCAGGGGGGGGGGGGGGGGGGGGGGCTGCGGGAAATGGTGCTGCGGAAAGCCTGTGGCAGTGGCAGCCATGAAGTGGAAAGATACAGCAAAGATGGCGACGTCCGTGGTTGTGTTGTTTGTTGTGCTTCTGCAATATTTCCTCACACGTACTCGGCAATGCGGAAAAACTATGAAGAAACTGGAAAGGTATATATATACGTGTAAGCAGAAGAAGATACGAAGCAGCGACACGTTGTGCACAAAGATCCCACCAGAAAAAGGTTGCTTCAGTGTTCGTGTTACCTGCCCTCCAGCGTGAGAGAGCAATGTGGAAGCGAGGGAGACCAGGCGGATAATTATTCTGGGAAGATGCACTTAAGAACTTTGATGAGGTGGAATGGAAGTGCAATTTTCAATTTTGCATGTCCCGGTCTACGTTAGAGCAGAGGTTCTCAAATGTTTTTCAGCCAAGGACCACTTACAAGATAGAAAATATACCGGGGACCCCCTCATTCTGATTTGTGATTTTGGGCTAAGCTTAATTGTTTCCACGGTAACGTGCTTGACTTTTAATTTGATAGGTTTGTTATTAGAATGTAATCCATGAACCATTTTAGATTTAAAGCATAAACTATTTTCGTTGAACTATGAAGATTTTGCAAAAAAAAAAAAATTTTTTTTTTTTATTACATTACATTTACATTACGTCATTTAGCAGACACTTTTGTTTTATCCAAAGCGACTTACAATATCACAATTTGTCAACAGTACAGAAAACCACTATGCAACACAATCAATGACAGCCAAGATATTTTGATAGACTAGCACCATGTAGGAAGTAGTTTGAGAAGGAATAAGTAACATGTAGCATTTTATTAAAAAAAAAAAAAAAAAAAAAAATTACTTGAAAACTTTTCGCGGACCCCCTGGCAAAGTGCCACGGACCCCCATTTGAGCACCACTGCGTTAGAGTATGTGCTGAGTCTGGTGGAACCTGCCCTAACACGCAAGATTACATGATGGCGAAAACCACCAGAAGCACGTTTGAGACTGGCCGTTGTGCTTTGGTGGTATGCCACACCGAGCGAGTATAGAACAATAAGCTGCGTGTTTGGTGTTGGACTGTCTACTGTGGGCTACCGTGTGCGTGAAGTCACATCTGCCCTAATGAACAATCTAGCGTTTCATGTGCCTGCCAAAGGGGGAACAGCTCCAGAAGAGCTTAGATCATGAATGTGTCCACAGTAATTTAAGACAGTAACAGTTATTTCACAGTAAGCGTAAACTAAGTGTTCAAGTGGCTGATTTAACACATTCACTGCCAGCCGTTTTTTTTTTACTGTAGGTAGGTTCTGCCAGAGGTTTTTTTTGAGGATTCTGGCTCATCTTTCAAGACCCGAGGATTCTTTTCTGCTAAGATTTTGTGAACACACAATATCTCAAAAGAACTAATAGAATGTGTGCTTTCTCTGTCTAAAAGAGTTAGTTTGTAGAGTTAGTAGTTATGTAAGCATTAGCAGTTGAATACAGCATGGTTTCAGCGTCTGAAAAATTATTCTGAGATAAACGGCTTTTTGTGAAATTCGATAGAACAGTCACTTTAACCATTCATTTTTGGCATCAGTAAGACGTCAGACATCTAAACAATAGTTTTGAACAGTAATTTCCTCCATAACAGCAGGAAACACCCCTCTCCTTCAAACTCCTCCCTCCGTGTGTGTTCTTCTTGGCTGCAGCGGGCGTGTCACAAGCTCGTTTCTGTTGCTGCTGTAACCTCGCGTCACCAGGCTCACTGCTTCTGCTGCTGCTGCCTGTCTGCTGGCGGCCGCTGTGCAAGTCTGGATGGGCTCGCTCGTTTCTTGTGGTTTCGGTTGAGAGCTTTGATGAAGCTTTTGCGATTCTGGTCTTATTTATGCTGCGTGTTTCAAAGTGTGTTCCACCCGTAATCTATTATGCAAATATGCAATCCCGCACCGCCAGCAATCAGCGCGAAAACGAAAGCGTTTTCGCCAATCCATTTTCATGAGAATGGCTTCCTCATACTGCTTTTTGCTTGCCTTCCTCTAGTCTGGGAGAGCACTGTCGCCACTTAGTGGGTCGGTGGAATGGGTTGTACATGTTCGGTGGCTCCAATATTGATATAAGAGATGTAAAAGGGTTAGATGCACATCCCACGGTCAAAAAAAAAAATCATTTTTTTGACGTATTAATACGTCATTGGCAGTCAACCGTTGGATTTTTTTTGACGGATTAATACGTCATTGGCAGTGAACGTGTTAAGTGTTAAGTGTAATGGCCTGTCGGTAGAAACTGTTTTTGTGTCTGGTAGTTTTGGCGTACAGTGCTCTGTAGCGCCTGCGAGAGGGAAGGAGTTTAGACAGATCATGGCCAAGGTGAGATGGGTCAGTGATGAGTTTAAAGCCCCCCTCCAGCGTATTTTGTCATCTTTAAGATATTTCATGTGTAGCTGTGGTTTTCCCTGCTCTCTTAATGAGCCACAGTGTTCGCAAGTCTATTTTGTTGACATATAACCTTATTCTGGGCTCAAAGTCCTAAAAATAAGCTGTTGGTAAAAACAGGTGATGACGTCAGACATTATGGTTGTTTGACGACTGACATATGATATTCAGATAATAATAACTACTGTATGAGTTACAGTGAATAGCTGGCAATTAGCCTCTGGCATTAGCTAGCTGTTAGCTTGTGAGTTATGTTAGTTACACGACAGTAATACGCCACTGAATGACCAGTTTGATATAACTGACAAGCAGTTTGAGCTTGTCACTCTTTCCATAAAGCCCACCAGCTTTGACTGGTTGTTAATATTTATAACAATATTGTGGCCTCTGGACAAACATTTTGCAGAGGTAGAGCAGGGCTCGACGTTAACTTTTAAAAGTGGTTGCCGGAGGGGCTTTTGGTTGCCCGAATAAAAATATGGTTGCCCAATTTTAGTCGCTTTATATTTTGAGTAATTAAGATACTATGCAGTCATAAGCCGGCTTAATAATGACGATGTGACAGAAAAGTAAGTATAATAATCTATAGTATAGTATAATAGGCCTATTCAGTGTGCGCACCGGGTGTAGTAGTAGTAATAATGATAATAATAATAATAATAAATTTGTGTCATTTCGTTTTCTAAACAAATCTTATTTTTTGTTTTTATAATGCATTTGCACTGAAAGGATTTAACTAATATTTGTGAACTTTCATTTTCATATATTTTTCAACAGTTATTGTTCATATTGTGCTTAATTTAATTTTCCGTGTGGACACTCGCCGATGCGGGAAGCATATGAGACCTAAGCGCTTGTTGTAGGCTACATGCTTTGCAGTATAGCATTTGTTTTCCGTCCCGTTCAAAGACGCACGGGTATTTCACCTCAATGACAATTTCCTCGTCCTTTGTTTCTGTGCGGGGCTGCGGCGGACGAGGTTCTTCTTGCGTCTTGCAGCCGCTGTGATTGTGTGCGAGCAGCCCCACCTGTCCCAGTCAGTACTCGTTAAACATACCGCACGTGCAGCATGCATCACGTAGGTTCCGACTGGTAATTAGTAACATCGTTTCGATTGTAACAGCAATAAAATGTCACATATATGTCACTCACAAGTATTAAAACATTTATTTGGTGTATATTTTGCTGTTTGCTGCTGTACATATTTTGTTGCATGTTAAATCGTGGTTGCCCCTGGGGCAACCAAAGACCGAGAAATGGTTGCCCCATGTTTTTTTTGGTTGCCCGGGGCAACCGGGCAGCCGTTAATGTCGAGCCCTGTAGAGGCAGCAATACTTTTTCTGGTCTACCGCCTGGAAGGGAGACAAAGATCGTATATTGAAGGCAGGAGTGATGCTCTTATCCGTTTTGGACAAGAGCGCCACAGCCATGATGTTGCAGTAGAACAAGGTATACGCCTTCGGTTCGGTTCTTATCAATATACGATCTTGGGCGCAAATGATGATGTCTGTTATTACAGCACGTATGTTTTCATAGAACATCAATGGTGTACAGGTATGAAAAACTCACTGTAGGATGAAGTGTTACGGTGCTAGCTAGACCCAAAATGTTAGTTTCTGTAGCTTGTTAAATAAATGTCTACCTCCAGCCTAGCAAGGTTAATTTAGGGACAGGTTGAGGTTAATTTAGGATCAAGTTATTGTTAAATCAGGATCAAGTTCTCCATCCAACTCAAATTCTGCTTTTTACCACAATTATTTCCAGAGAAACTGCCATCTGAAAATATTGTCCATATAAAATTGGATTCTGAAACTTAACTGAACCTTGTGACAGCCGGTCTGATTTCAAATGGAAAGACTCTATGATGCCGACATGCTGCTGATCCACACTGACAACATGCTGAAGTCCACTGGATTATGAAACACTGGATTGTTGAAAGCTTTCTGGGATATGTTATCTTATACCTGTAGCTAATTTGCTTTATTCTTTATTCAGATTGGGGGGCTGCAACTTGTCAGAAGCGTACTTTGAAGTCCTGGTCTCAGCTCTAAAGTCCAACCCCTCCCATCTGAGAGAGCTGGACCTGAGTGGATGCAGGCTGTCAGAGTCTGACTGTGAAGCCCTGGTCTCAGCTTTGAAGTGCACCCCATCGCATCTGAGAGAGCTGGATCTGAGTAACAACAACGTACAAGATTCGGGGGTGAAACTGCTGTCTGCTGGACTGAAGAGTCCAGACTTCAGACTGAAGATTCTCAGGTAAAATCAGTTTACAGTTATTTCTCAGCTGATTTGACACATTTCTCCAAATTATGGTCTGTTCTCTCAAATCAGCATTCCTGAATCTGCAAAGGTCGCTCTGCAGGTTTTACACAAGGATTTGAGTTTTATTGATCCAGCTTCATTATACACAGCAGTGAAGCTCAGTGACTTAGAGAAGATCATCCATGTTCTGATATGTTGTCATTAGATTACCACATCTCTCTCTCTGTTCATCTCAGCCATAATTCACTGTCACATCTCCAGCTGCTTCAGAATAGAGCAGCTAGATATTAACCAGTGGGAATGTGACATCATCATCTCCCAGTTTTAACACCTGTTCTCTGGTTACCAGTTAGATAGATAATTCACATTAAAATGTCACTGAACACATTTAAAGCAGGCTAGCTTTGGTCCTGAATTACACTGTGGAGCTCTTAGTTCCCTGTGAGCTGAGGGCCAGCTGAGATCTGCAGGTCCTCCCAACTTTCCTTCAGACTCAACACTGAACATAGTTTCACTTTAGTGAGGCTACAGATTCACTATCATCTTTAAAACTCTTTATAAAACACACTTTTATTGACTTGCTTTTGTGTCATTTTGTGTAACCTTTCTTCTCTCTCTTCTTTTCTTCATCTCCTTTCTCATGTTTATATTTTATATTACTATTTAAATTCAGTTACTTTTTAAAGTGTTTCCTAAGTTATATCCACTTTATTGATTTATTGATTGATTGATTGATTGATTGATTAATTGATTGATTGATTTATGGCCTGTTGTGCAGCGTACCAGTGCATGTGCCATTTGATGGATTTAACCATGCAAAGCACCATGCAAACACACTGGGACTTGCTCTAGACCAGGGCCTCATCGATACAGTCTGTCAGTAGAAACAATACAATAATGACATTAAATATAAGAGTCAGGTAGCCTCATCAATACAGTCTGTCAGTAGAAATAATACAATATTGACATTAAATATAAGGGTCAGTGGGTCAGTTAGCCTCATCAATACAGTCTGTCATTGGAAATAATACAATAATTAAATTAATATAAGGGTCAGTTAGCCTCATCAATACAGTCTGTCAGTAGAAGTAATACAATAATGACATTAAATATAAAGTCAGTTGGCCTCATCAATACAGTCTGTCAGTAAAAGTAATACAATAATGTCAGTAAATATAAGGGTCAGTTAGCCTAATCAATACAGTCTGTCAGTAGAAGTAATACAGTAATGACATTAAATATAAGGGTCAGTTAGCCTAATCAATACAGTCTGTCAGTAGAAATAATACAATAATGACATTGGCTGGGTTTCCCAAAATCTTCTTAGCGCTAAGAAGCTTCTTTAACCCTTCTTAAGGCCCCCTTAAGAAGCAAATGCGTTTCCCAATTGCTTCTTAGCCTAAGATGATCTTTCGTTACGAAGGCATGCATTTCCCAAAAGCTTCTTAGCGCTAAGAAGCTTCTTTGACCCTTCTTAAGGCTCCCGTAAGAAGCCAACGAAGCCAACGCGTTTCCCGATTGCTTCTTAGCCTACAATTATCTTCCGTTATGAAGGCTGCGTCTCCCAAAAGCTTCTTAGCGCTAAGATGATCTTTCATTAAGAAGGTTTTGTAAGAAGGGTCTGGGGCATTCTTAACACCTTCTTAATGACGAAACACTGGCAGATCCAACCGCGTCAGGCAAAAGGAGATACTTGTGTCCACTGTTCCTCTTGTGTTTTTCCCTTTTTCCTTTCTTTCATGCACCCTTTAGTGTTTAAAATTGGGGAACACTTGAAAATCTCCCCTGTATGTATGGTTACTTGTGTTTTAAATGTTTTACCGTACGCTATATTCCTCTAATCAGAATGGATTTCTTTTATAATAAGAATGTTGTGGATTTATATAGCACCTTTCACAGAACCCAAGGTCGCTTAAATTCTGTAGTGTGTCTCGCAATTTTGTTGTATGCTGTGTATATAAAGCAATTTGAACTGCAGTCCATGTCTGAAATAAATAATGTTTAATAGAAGAAGTTCTTGTTTAACATGACCACGATTAGGTTATTCTACAACAGTGTTTCTCAACCACTGGGTCGTGGCCCACTGGTGGGCTCAGAGTGCCATCTAGTGGGCCGCAGAGGACCTCTCACATCGAGATGGTGGACAGCTCCGGTTAAGATGCTTCTTAAGAGCCTTCTTTAGCGATGTGTTAAGCAGGCTGTTAAGAAGGCGTTTGGGAAACACTTCTTTGGAGCCTTCTTAACTCCTTAAGAAGCTTATTAACTCCTTAAGAAGCTTCTTAAGAGTTAAGAAGCTTCTTTGTTGGGAAACTCAGCCATTAAATATAAGGGTCAGTTAGCCTAATCAATACAGTCTGTCAGTAGAAGTAATACAGTAATGACATTCAATATAAGGTCAGTTAGCCTTAATGATAGAAATAATACATTAATGAGATTAAAGCCCCCCTCCAGTGTATTTTGTAATTTTTAAGATAGTTTATGTGTTGGTGAGTCATGACGATGGGCCCTATCTTCATACAGACGATATCCCCTATTTACGCTTGCGCACCTGTTTGCCCGTGCCTTAAGGCAGGGAAGATACTGGTCTGCATTGCGCATTTGTCCAGGTGTTATGCCGAGTTTTGCACCCCCGCCCAGCAGCATCCGCACCTCACAGGGGCATATTGTAATGATTTATACAGAAATGTAACTGTTTAAAAGTGATATAATTGTCTGGGTAGACGTGAGGTCCCTGATTTCTAAGTTAAAACAACCCCGAAATATGTTGGGGATGCAATTCTCGGCGGGGATGCGGAAACGTTCACGGCACGTGTCGCAGGCGCAAATTAGAGCCGTGCCAAAATCATCTGCACTCCCAAAATGCCTGCACAAACGGGATTTGGGCAGTCTTAACTACCAGAATTATTCACAGGTGTGGCCAGGCAATGCTGGGCATTACGTCAATCAAAATCAATCAGATTCCCGTCTCGCAGGGCGCACGGTGGCGCAGTGGTAAGCGCTGTCGCCTCTCAGCTAGAAGGTCCTGGGTTCGATTCCCACCTGGGATGCTGTGAGCGCTGAAGGAGTGGGTGCCCGTCCGCATGTCCTCGAGTGCCCACCGCCCGGGTGGGGTCGTCAAAATGGTCTTTCTGTGTGGAGTTTGCATGTTCTCCCCGTGCCCCCCTGGAGGTTTCCTTCATATAGTAACCCCTCACCAAAACATGCAATATCCTGGTCGCTGATGTGGTGCCTCCTCTGGTCATTAGGGGCACCTGTTTGGAGGGAGGGAAACTTGTTGGAATAGCGTGATCCTCCCACGTGCTATGTCCTACCGGTGAAGCTTCCTCTGTCAGGTAAAAAGAAGCGGCTGGCTAACTGCCCATGTCTCGGAGGAAGCATGGAGCCAGTTTCGGCTCTCCCCAGATCGGCAGAGGGTGGAGCAGCAACCAGGATAAATAAATTAAAATTAGCACTAATCAGGGATAAAAATGGGGGGGGGGGGGGGGGATCTGGGAAGATTCCCCTCTCGCGATAGCTGCAGAGATTATTATCAAGTATTTTAGCGCCTGGAGCGCAGCTAAGAGGTGCTTTTCAAAGCTCTTAGCACAAAGTAATTGCGATAGGACGATAGGATAATGCCATCTATCCCCACATTTTAGCACTGAAACGCCTGCTTTGGCATGTGGCACGCCTACGCCCAGTACAATTATAACAGGCATGCGCTTGTGCCCTCCCCCAATTTGCATTGCGCACGGTGTTAAACGAGTGCAAACGCTAAATTACCGCTTTTGGGAAGATAGGGCCCCTGGTCTGTTAATTAGCCACACTGTTAGCAAATGTATTTATTTTGAGCACAAAGTCCCAGAAATAAGCATTTGGTAAAAACAGGTGATGAGATTATTATAGCATTTCATATCATATATCATATCATGTCATCAGTTATTATATAATTCTATCATTATAGTGGTCTGACGACTGACACATGATAGACAGATAATACAGTACACTATACAGTAAATAGCTAGCATTAGCCTCTGGCGGTAGCTAGCTGTTAGCTATGTTAGTTATGTGCATATAATGCCAGTGAATGACTTGTTAACCAGTTCGGGTCACTCTCTTTCCATAAAGCCCACCATCTTTGATATCTGTTTTCTAGTTGTTGATGTTATAACAATATTGTGGCTCCAAACTAAAGTTTTTCAGAGACTGTCATAGCGGCATAACTGTTTCCGGTATTTCCATTCTGGGCGCAGACAAAGAGTTGAGCAAAGAGAGAACAGACAAAGACAGAACAGTGCTGCAGTCATTATGCTGCATTAGCATAATGAGTAGAAAAAGCTATTAACATTCGGTTCTTATCAATGTAATTTCTTTGGCGCAAATGATGACATACAGCATTTTCATAGAACACAAACAGTAATACAGGTAGGAAAAATTTTAATATAAGGGTCAGTTAACCTCATTAATTCAGTCTGCCAGTAGAAATAATACAATGCTGACATTAAATATAACAATAACATTTCCACATGTCTTCTTGTCCTGCAGGCTGAGTGTCTGCCAGCTGTCAGAGAAAAGCTGTGAAGATCTGGCCTCAGTTCTCAGCTCCCAGTCCTCTAGTCTGACAGAGCTGGACCTGAATAACAACGACTTCCAAGATGTAGGCATGAAGCTGCTCTCAGCTGGACTGCGGAGTCCTCACTGTAGACTGGAGACTCTCAGGTCAGGATCACTGTTACTGTTCAACAGACCATTTAAATTCTACTTCACATGCACATTAATGTCAGAGAAAATATTGGTTCTCGCATTTTCCTGCTGTGGTCTTTGAAACCTGCTAGAAAACCAACATTCAGCTCCACCTTCTCTCCTCTGAGATAGTTATTTATTTTTATGCTCACTGCCTCTGTTGGTGAAACCTGAAGTAAAGGACTTGTCAGATTATGTCGAACTGAGTCCAGAACTGAACTGAAAACACAAACCTGATGCTGGTATCAGCTGTTAAAGGGATACGCCAACATTTTGAGAGATTCGCCTATTTGCCATATTGCCGATAGTAAAAGTGAATGTAGATGCTTTTCTCTTCCCTGTGCGTGCATTAGAAAGTGTGTTTCACCCTCCTGCTAGTGAGTTTGCACTAAAATGGCAGTATATGGTACAGCTGCCTACCCAAATGAATGAATGAATGAATGAATGAATGAATGAAAACTTTATTTAACAGATTGCAGATTGGGTACAATACAGTACGGCTCAATACACACAATTGTCAAGGGGATGCAGACCAGAGAAAGACGTTTGTCTTGTTTACATCAGGGTCCCCCATTTTCAATTCATAGTGACATTTATGACACACACAACATACATGACATCATGACATTTACGTATGGCATAGGGCCCTAATACAATACATACATGACATACAGCATGACCTACATGACATACAGGTATATAGTTCTGTTACATTTGTGACATATACGATATGCAAATATACAGTATTGTTACCCATAGATCCTAACAGAGAATATATACATATGATGGGGAGGAGACTGTACATTAGGAGGGGATGGGTGGGTGGGAGAAAAAATATACATACGGTGGGGAGAAAATATAATACATACGGTGGGGAGGAGACTGTCTATTAGGAGAGGGTGGGGGGGGGGTTTAGGTTTGGACATTTACGGTGGCCAGTTTCGAATTGCAGCCTCCCGTATGTGCTCTTTAAGAGCGGTTTTGAATGTGGGTAGGGATGCACATCTTTTTACGGCTGTGGGTAGGGCGTTCCACATTGTTGTGGCATAATTGCGAAATGTGTTTAGTCCCTTTTTGTGCCGAATCTGGGTTGCACATGGTTTGTGGAACTCCCTCTGGTGTTGTGGGCGTGGTACTCACTGACCTTTGGGAAGTATTTCGACATGTACATGGGTACCTGTGTGGTGTAGTGTATCTTGTAGACCAGGCCCATTGCAAGTTGCTGTACTCTGTCGTCTACTCTAAGCCATCCTAGGTAGTCAAAGTGGGCAGGGGTGAGGTGGGTTCTAGGAGTAAGGTCAAGTAGTAGTCTGACCAGTTTGTTTTGTGATGTTTGTAATCTTGTTTTTAGCGCCTTTGATGTGCTTTGGTACCATGAGGTGCAAGCATAGTCGTAGTAGGGGAGGTCCGGGACGAATGAAGCACTTTTTGTTTTTTTTGTCATTGTGTAAAGATTGTTTCAGCTAGAGTTACAATATTTTTATGTAAGCAACCTACACATGTCCTCTGGCAATACCAACCGTAGTTTCGTTCCATGGGTCAATACATCAGACGTCATCAGATGGCAACCAGAAGCTGCGCAATGCTTCATTTGTCCCACAGTGAAGGGACAAATAAAGCACAGGCGGGGGACTAATGCAGCGGTTGTGAAAAAGGCACAAAAACAGCCAGGTAACAATTTTTTTCTGGCATTAATTCCTTCATCTTTTGGTCATCTAAGAAACTAAGTATTATGAAATACATTTTAGTATGTTATATGTTGCAAATTAATATAATTATAACTTCTATCTATATATTTTGCTGATGTGATGTGATCAATATTTTACCTCCCTTAAATGGCTTATCCAAAGAAATATTTGAATGTGTGCATTTTTTTGCCCTCTGTCCGTGGTCCTCTTCCTTATGCGAGGCATTGTCCTGCAAGCACAGATAAATGCATAGCCTATTCAAGGCAATTGGAGCAAAGTGCTTTATTTGTCCCCCGCGCGTCTCCCTGGATGAAAGCTAAGCTAACACAAAGGATATGCTAACATTACACACAAAACAATCATTGAGCTGTAGTCTACCAATAGGTCTAACAGATGAATAGCGTTAGCAGCATTAAATAAATAAATTCCAACACGCTAATAGAAAAATACACAGTTTGCAATATTTTACTCCCGTTTGAAAATAAGACGAAAAGGCAACGTTTTTGCGGATATCGCCGCCATCCACTGACTGGCCGAGCTGAAATTTCACAGGAAGTGAGCTACCAGGAAGTGTAACATGGGGGGAAAAAATCGTCTTCCTGAATTTCGTCAAAGATAGTATATGAGGACAAGCTTACTCCGTCCCCCTGCTTAATTCGTCCCGGACCTCCCCTACCCTTGAATGAGTGCTCCTGCCAGAGTCTTCAGGGTATTCTTGTTTACCAGAGAGGAGATCCGGTACAAGAATCTAGTTCGTTGGTTGACTTTTTTGATTACATTGGATGCCATTTTGTCACAGGAAAGATTTGCCTCTAGGATGGAACCCAGGTATGTAATTTCATCTTTCCTTGTGACAATATTGTCACCCACTGTAACTGAGAAGCCGTCGGTCTTGCTGAGTTTGTTATTTGATCCGAAGAGAATGGACTCTGTTTTACCCAGGTGTAATGATAGTTTGTTATCAGCGAGCCAGGTGCAGATTTTGCCGAGTTCTGAGCTGAGGATTTTTTCAACCTGTAACTTGTTCTTGTCAGAGACCAGCAGGGCTGAGTCGTCCGCGAACAAGAACAAGTTGCAGTCACAAGCTGACGCCATGTCATTTGCATAAATTAGGAACAGTAGCGGTCCTAGTATGCTTCCTTGTGGAACACCACAGCTCACTGTGAGGGGGGGGACAGCGTACCGTTTACCTCCACCATCTGTTCTCTCCCCTCCAGGTAGGATTGCATCCAGCTCACTGATAGACTATCAAAACCTATTGCTTTTAGCTTGTCAATCAGAATGGAGTGATTGACAGTGTCGAAGGCCTTTTGTAGGTCCAGCATGACCATGCCGCAGTATTTGCCCGCGTCCACCTCTTGTTTGATGTGGTCGTTCAAATAGAGAAGGCATGTGTCAGTGGAGTGGGATGTTCTGAAGCCGGATTGGAATTCGTAGATTAGATTTTTTTCCGCAAGGTACTTTTCGACCTGTTCGTATACTATTTTTTCCATGACTTTCGAGATGGAGGTAAGAATAGAAACAGGGCGGTAGTTGCCTGGGTCCAATTTGCTGCCCTGTTTGTGCAGGGGGGTCACTCTCGCAATTTTGAAGTCCTTGGGGACGTGTCCCTGTTTTATGGAGAGGTTTATTATGTGTGTGATGACTGGGGTGATGGCGGCTGCTGAGTCTCTGAGGAATTTGGAAGGGATGTTGTCATGGCCAGTGGCCTTGTTAGGTTGGAGGGTGCTCAGTTTTTTGAGTACCTCATCTGTTGATACCATTTCAAGTTTGAAGTCGTCTTTGTGGACCCCTAGGTTTTTGTAGTATGCTACTATGTGTTCTACCCCAAAATGCCCTGAGTGGGAGGGTAGTTTATTAACCAGTGTTGTGGCTATGTTTGTGAAGAATATGTTTAGGTATTTGGCCACATCCAGTTTGTCTGTGATGAGAGTGTTTTCTGTCTTTATGTTTATGTTTGTAAATCTGGTTTTTAGTTTTTTGCTGCAGCCTAGTTGGTTGTTGAGTCATTTCCAAAGTTCTCTGGGTTTGTTTTTGTTTTCCTCAGTTTTGTCATTGATGAATCTTTTTTTTGCGGTTTTGATCATGGTGTTTATGTCATTTCTTAGTCTGTTTCTTTGAATTTTTAGTTCAACCACGTGGGCTTGGAGTTCACTGTTTGGGCTTTTGGTAAGCTTTGTCTGACTTTTATGAAGTTCCGAGCATTTTTTGTCTCTGGTTTTCATAGCGGTCAGTATTTCAGTGTGCATCCATGGCTCAGCGCAATTTTTAACCCTGGTGGTTCTTAGGGGTGCCATGTTGTTGAGTATTGTTGTGAATTTGGTTTTGAACCCAAGCCATGTTTCTTCATCTAGTGTACCACTGAGCTCATCTGACCAGTCCATGCTCTCCAGTTCTTGGTTAAAGGCCTCTCTAGAGTAGGTTTTGAGGTCCCTAGATGAGACTGTTTTGTGACAGCCGGCCTTTTGTTTTGGCTTTTTGCGGGTACAGAAAATCATATAATGATCACTTAGCCCGCATGCTATCACCCCTTTGTTGGAGATCATGGACTTGTCAGAGGTCAGAATGAGGTCAATGGTAGTTTGTGTTGAATCCATTGGGCAACAGAATTAGGGAATGTATGAGGCCAGTCCTGGAATTCCATTAATTCGAAAAGTCCGCAGGGGGGCGCACGTCAGGTCCCCAGGAAGATTAGCGGCTGCTTTGCAGCAGCTAATGGGGATCCTAATAAAACTCTAAAACTCTAAAGTGACGACACGTACATTGGCTCCAATGTAAAAATGAGCCGACTTCTCTCTCGTTCTGTGTCTTAAATAAACATTTTCCGAATGAGCTTATGGTCTGAATAAACAATTTCAAGTCTTTTTCATACTCTCCTGGGCTCCGTTTTCTAAATTATGGTCCCATTTCGAGTAAAAGAGCCGATAAAAATTGTAACTTTGGGGGCGGGATTTTCTTTGATTGACATCAGCCACAGGAAACCAGATGATCCCAACCAGTTGCCAAGGCAGGCTAGCTAGCTAGCTAGCTAGCAACGTAGCCAGAGATTAAAAGTAAAATAACAGAAACAGCGTTACCTTTATGATATTTTAATGATGTTAGTAGACACACGTAACAGTATAGATCCCCGTTATGAGGTATGTTGATCAAAAGAACACCTAAAATGCTATATCGAAATCGGGTTTTAGTGGACGGGCAGCGACCATACAAGTTGGGGCTTCAGAGCTGATCTGCGGCTAGCTAGCTAGCAACGTAGTAACAGTATAGATCCCCATTATGAGGTCTGTTGATCAAAAGAACACCTAACGCTATATCGTTATGTAATGTGACTTGTGACATGATCACCACATTTCAATAAATATAACGTTTTTGCACATTTGAATGCTGCTGGTCGTTTGTTTAACGCTGTATATATTGGACATTTAAAGCTGATACACAATTGTGTTGAGGTAATTCCGCAAAGCTCAGTTAAAAATATAACGTGTAACACTTAAAACAATCAAATGTAAATTTTTCACAGCAATACAGTCCAGCCCATGGTGAGCTAATTGTTTGAATTATATCGAAATATATTTGTATGGTGTAGCAGACATTACAATAATATGACAATATAAGCCAGTTACCCTAGCTAGAGAGAGTAATTTCAGCCCACCAGATATCACCATATTTCGTTTCAATAAATATTAAGCATTCATTGATTAAAGCAGACTGCTGGTTTCTCCGTCGTCATGTCCTCTGGTCCAATCTTCGGTTCGTAGTTTGTTTGTGTTCACTCGACATCAACAATCTTATACATGATAATATACAACAAGGCTATCTTTGTTGACAATGTTTATTGACAAAAGCATTAAAACAAGCAAATATAACAATATTCTCCGGTCACTGGCACTAGCTACAACTTGAACAGAATATTATAGCTTTGATCTTCACAAATCATGATCCTCTGTTGTGTAGTTTAGCGTTAATCTCAGGAGAACAGAATATTATAGCTTTGATCTTCACAAATCATGATCCTCTGTTGTGTAGTTTAGCGTTAATCTCAGGAGAACAGAATATTATAGCTTTGATCTTCACAAATCATGATCCTCTGTTGTGTAGTTTAGCGTTAATCTCAGGAGAACAGAATATTATAGCTTTGATCTTCACAAATCATGATCCTCTGTTGTGTGTGTCCCATCTGGTACTGGACGGCGGCTACCCCTGGAAGAAACGAATTAGACACTGTTAATCACTGTATAACGTTAACGTTTGCTTACCCAACACTACGTGCGATCGATTGGTAAATACTGTAAATGCAGAGGTGGATAAACTATCCAGAGGAGTTGAACCCCCTTGTTCCCCCTCATTGATTGATAGTTAGCTAACGTTAGCTAGATATATAACGCTATAGCTGGTAGATCATATGAGTATGCTTTGAATCTGCCTCATCTCAAAGAGGTAACCTAGGTAAACAGAACTGCGTTTGTTTTCTGTCTACGTCCGAATCTGTGCAGCATGCAATACTGTTTAACGTTGTATAACGTTAACTTATGCTACTCTAGTCTAACGTCCTCCTGTAATGACAAATGGACATGTAGCTAGCGTTAATGTCATGCTATGCAATTAGCGTTACGTTAGAAAATAAGATTACCTAGATTTTGTGGAAGATGCAAGCGGCAGGCTGGTGACGCCGCGCGAGGTCTGGAGGAAATAATACTCTGGTTTTTCTTCGGGCTACTGTATTCACTGTGAGAGCAATGGAACAAGGCTAGCAATAGCAACTAACGTTAGCAACATTTGTTAGCCAAGCTAACGGCTAGCAGGGAAAATAACATGAACAAGATGGATGCCGTGGCGGAGGAAACCCTCCCCCGAGTCCCCTCCACGCTCACGCCCTTTCCTGTTTTCCCGGCTCCAGGTTTGAACAGATTTCCCACAATGCAACAGGAAAATCCATTCATCCAATCAAACGAAATCAAACAATATCGGGAAATGAGCTTCATTTTGCCGTGTCAAAAACATATAGCTAAGGTGGTCCATTATATTTACTGTCAATGGTTGAATCACATACCCTTGTTGGTTGGGTGATTAGCTGGCCGAAACTGTGCAGATCACAAAACCTACTGAAGGCCTTGAAGACGGGTGTTACTTTACGTAGCATATCCGTGTTCCAGTCCCTAATAAGAATCCTTTCTACACCCTCCACCCCAGCTAAACACCCATCAAGTGTGTCATAGAAGCCACTCTGTTCTGGCGGTCTATAGATTGTGCCTACTAGTACGGATTTAGCCCTTTCGAACAAGATTTCAATCCAAACAGTTTCAATTTCATCATGGTTAAGGTCAGTACGGTTGATGAATTTGGTATCTTTATGAATATACACACAGACACCACCTCCATACTGATTCCTATCCCTCCTGACTATTGAATAGTTTTCGATTTCTATCTCTGGATCCTGTACAGATGCATCTAGTTTAGTTTCTGTGAAGCACAATATGTTTGCCTTACCGTTCATAAACAATTGTCTGATTTCAGCCAGGTTAGGTCTCAGGCTGTTTGTGTTTAGGTGGAATATGTGTAGTCCATTTGCGTTCGTTATCTGGTTTATGTCGTCGAGTTCAAGGTGTTGATTGTCTGTGATCCGTTCTGTGGTGTCTGGTTGACCGGGTGGCGGTAGGTGGGGAGGGGGGGATGGGGTCCTATGTCCATTGTTGATAGCCACGTTAGCTTCCTGGGTCCTATGACCATTGTTGTTAGCCACGTTAGCTTCCTGGGTCCTATGCCCATTGTTGTTAGCCACGTTAGCTCGCCTGCCATCGGGCGATGCCTCGCTGTTTAAGTCCCGCGACGTGCTGGGCGCCACGATTGTGAACTCCGGTTCATTCCTTCTCACTGTGGCCTCTCGTGGGTTCTTTTGTAGAGGTGATAGTGGAGGAATGTTGCCGTTGATCGTGTCGTTAGCCGCCGCTGTCTGTGTTGGCAGCAGTTGTCCTGTATTGCTAGCTATGCTAGCCGCCGCTTCCTGGGTCAACAGTCCTAACTGTCGTGCCTGTCTCCGTGTCATGACTGGACCCGGGTTCTGGTGTATGTCTCCCGACAGGAGCAAATATAATAGAATCATTGATTTTCTATCAAACTTGCCTGTCGGGGGTAATTTCTTGCGGTCCGGATTCGCCGTGAGTGCTGCGTGAATCGCCGCGGTTCCAAAGGCTGGATGTTTCCTCTCCGAGCCCGTTAACAAATAGAAGTCACAATGGGACTGTTTTTTTGCGTTTTCGCTACTTTCCACTTCTGTCTGGAGTTGTTTAAGTGGTGAGTTCACGTACAAGTCCATAATCCACAGGAGGGAAAGTAGAAAATGCGCAAAAAACCTTGTTGTTATTCTGTTGCGTTGGTTTAGCCGGGAGCTGCGTAAAATGCGACCACCCATGTCGAAGCCGGATGTGAGCCCCCATTCAGTCACCAAAAATACACATTCGAACAGCACCAGAAACACTCACATGTACATGTTATGACTCGTGTACTCACCCGGCAATGAAATAAATCCAACATTACCTGAAATGGGCATTTTAGAAGTAAATACATACCAGCAAGTGATGACGGCATGCACCTCAGGCAAAGACAGAAGTAACTTTGGTTCTGCCATAATAGTTCTGGCTAAGGATTTACTTAAATCAGGACTAAACCCCCCAAATGTCTGGCAAAACGGTATTCTACTTGATTTGAAAACTCTGCAGGCAAGATGGCCGCCTATACTCCCTTGTACCCTGGCAGACTTCCTAGCCCATAAACTAACATAACTTGGCCAATAAGTATGTAACATACAAAATAAAACAAACAGTAATGTCTTAATCTGATGTAGAATGCAGAGGACATGTAACTGGTTTGTTAAACTCACATTCCAGGAATATTGTATTTACTGGGATGCTCTAAAGATAACGTAACTGGCGCGTGCCTCGTCCTGGAACCAGGGGTGCGGTAATAGAGAGGAAAACGTGAGGGCCCTTGACTGACAGGGTACCTAAAAGAATTACCACTAGGGAATTTTTTACAGTACGAAATGATTAAACCTATCATCATTAATATAATATTTTATTCAGTCACATTTTTTGGTTCTGCCCAGTATTACAACCGTTTTGGAACAATATGCAGAAGGAAATTAACACCATCTTAAAGACTGCCATCTGAATACAGACTTTGTGCTGCTGGGCAGAACGGTGGAAAAAATACAAAATAAAAATGACAAATATTTATTAAGGATACTGCGCATAACAGCTCTGAAACAAATAACAAGAAGGTGCCTTCAAAAAACAAGCCCTCTGATAGACAAATGGAGAGAAACGGTTCAACAAATATATCAGATGGAGTACTTCATTTATAAGATTCAGGGGAATCTGAAACTATTTGAAGATAGATGGTCTAACTGGTTAAACCACTATCAGGTGGTGAAGTAATCCTCAGTGCAACCAGATAAAATAATAACAATAATGACCTGAAGCTACTGAATTGATGTTCCCTATATTAATGCGGACAGTCACGTAGGGGAGCACTACCTTACTTTGAGTAAGGCTCTGTACTTTTTGTCTTTTTTCTTTTTCTTTTTTTTTTCTCTCTCACAGGTATTTTGTATCTGTATTTGTAGGGTGCGTTGAGTATCACTGGGTGAAGCACACACCCATGTCATCTAATCTGTATGTATGTTATGTATGTATGTTTATACGTATCTGTCATGTCTCTATTATAATATACAAAAAAGAAGAATTGCCATCACCACAAGATAATATGGGCAAAGATGTACGAAAATACAGGATGACAATAAAAAGTATTATAAAAAAAGTTGATTTATTTAGCCCTAATTCACAAGCATGTCTCAGAGGGCTTTACAGAGAATGTGTCTAACTGAAAGCCTAGCTAAGCACTATCAATGAACAGGATTGAACAATCTTATATTAGAGAGGGAGAGAGGGGGAGAAGGGCGAGAACAGGGGGAGGGAGGGGGAGAAGAGAGAGCAGAACAAACGGGGTATACTGTGGCTGGGCAATACGGTTTAAATCAATATCACGATAGGCACAGGGGTCAGTTTCGATACCAATGTATATCACAATATGGTTCATGTACAAAAAATCCTGTTAAGTAATCCAATTATCTTATCATATATATGTAATTACTGTGTGTGTGTGTGTGTGTCTGTCTGTCTGTCTGTCTGTCTGTCTGTGCAGGCTCTCAGGTTGTCTACTCACAGAGGAAGGATGTGCTTCTCTGGCCTCAGCTCTGAGCTCCAATCCCTCCCATCTGAGAGAGCTGGACCTGAGCTACAATAGTCCAGGAGCCTCAGGAGTGACGCTGCTGTCTGCTGGACTGGAGGATCAACACTGGAGACTGGAGTCTCTCAGGTATGGAGAGCTATCTTTGCAAAAGCGGTAATTTAGCATTTGCGCTCGTTTAACGCCGTGCACAATGCAAATTATGGACGTGCACAAGTGCATGCCTCCAATTGTACTGGACATAGGCATGCCCAACACGTTCTCACTCCGAGCACGTAGCATATTGACGCTTTGTCCCATCCCTTGTGCGTCGCTTGTTACTAACATGGTACCCTTGAGCGACCCATGAAACGACTTGGGCTTTCCGACTAAAGTCAATGCAAACCCATGGAAGTAATCTTTGACGCTTATGGCAACTGCTCCCCCATTAGCCTAACTGCTCCCCCATTAGTCAACTGCTCCCCCCACTGCACGAAAAGCCGGGTTTCCGTCCCCTTAAATGGCCACATACGGCCACATACCTCTCTAATTCCTGGCAGTTCACGGCAGTACAAAACCTGTGGTGTTGCGTTTGTTTTGTCCGCTGATCGCCGAAAACGCATCCTCGGGTGTCGGCACGGGGGGCGGGGGCGGGGGGGGACTTTCAGCCGCGACAATAGATCGTTTCACACCTTGCAGTGCGCCTAATTAGAATGTGAATAGCAGCGAGCTCAGCCCTCTAGCAAAAAACGAATTAATTCATTGGATGAGAGCAGCTCACTCTCACAATACAAGATGGCTTGTGACTGGTGGATAGAGCTGTCACTAACCGCTAGCTTGTCCATTCATTGGATGGAGCCACAGAGAAATATCACTTGCTATTGGTCAAACCCCTGGTCATGCTTGGTTAAACCCCTCCCTAATAATAATAATAATAATAATAATAATAATAATAATAGTGGTGCTGGTAGTAATTAATGACAATAATAATAATAATAATAAATCAATGCTGTGTGCTTAAATTCACGTTATTGTTACACTTCAATGAATGCCATCAATATTTATTTATTGAATGGGGAAGAACATTTGCGAGGAACATCGTGAATAGTAAAGTTTTATTAAATCAAATGCAAATCAAAATACACATGTACATGTCATAAACAATTAAGATCTAAGATAAAAAGCATCAAAGGAGAGGAGACTGAAATATTACAAGAAAAAAAGATTTAGGTATCGGCATGTAAAGGCAGCATTAACTAATGTTAATTACAGTTATTGCAACAAAAAAGATTCATAAAAAAAAACACTTCAAAATGTCAACATGTAAACTGCAAATTGAAACAACTCCACTCAACTGCAAACTCTGAAACAAATTATTCAGCCTGTGCACATGCTGCTCACACATATTGCAACAACAAAAAAAGATCCATTAAAACGCTCTTCAAATATAAACTGCAAATGTAAACAACTCCACTCAACTGCAAACTCTGAAATAAATTCAGTGGCCAATGCTAGCCAATGGGCATCAAGTGAGGCCTGAAATATATTTTTGCCGCTTCTGAGTCTATATGATCTAGGGGGCATTCTGTCAGAATCTGTGCCGGTGCGCAAGCGTCTGTGGTGTGTCGCAGTGTATTTCTGATCAGAGTCCAGCTTTGCTTGGAGTGTAGCACACAGGTTTGCGAGCTCCTGGCTGCGAAAGGAAGGTGGTCGCACAACCCAACCAGGCAGTCCATCAACTATGCCATCTTCTTCATCGGACATCATGTCTGTTGTGACGCCTTTCCACAAGTCCATGTCATTTGCCGTTAGTACACTCCGCCTTGCTTCCAGCAACTGTGAACATCAGTACAGACAATCAGTACAACTCAACTCAAAGTGACAGAAAAATAATGCAAATGAAAATATGCATTTTGTGGTCAGTGCTTACCCTCTTCCTTCTCTGTCGACTCTTGGCCGATGTCTTCATCGCTTCGGCCTGCCCCTCAAGGTCTGGTTGGCTGTAACGGTAACTACGACGTAGTGTTTCATAGTACGTCTTACAGGCAGCTGGAACACAATTAAATGAAAACTATTACATTAGGAGGTGTGTGTGTGTGTGTGTGTTTCAAGGACCCTTTTCCCCAAATTCAAGGACCCAACACAGCATTGATCAAGGTTAATTACTGTTACATAGAATTGAGGTAAAGTGCACAACTCCTTGTATGAACAACAGACCGGGTGCCTGGATAATAGATAACAATAAAAGAGGAGAGCCCGCACGTACGGTAGGCTAATTTGAACAAAGCCTTTTATTGGGCAGAGAAAAATAGGACGTTTCGGCATAAAGCCTTTGTCAACAATGAGAAAGAGACACATTCAGAAATATACAAACACACATCAAAAGGCTTTGTTCAAATTAGCCTACCGTGAGTGCCGGCTAATTATTATTTTTATTATTATTATTATTATTATTATTGTTGTTGTTATTGTAAGTTGTTATTATTATTACTACTATTATTGTTTATTATTATTATTATTATTAATATTATTATTATTATTATTATTATTATTATTATTATTATTATTATAATATTATTGGTAGTGTTATTGTTGTTACTATTATTATTATTATTACTATTATTATTATTATGATGATTATTTGGTTGTTACAAGGTGTCAGAGATCTATAGTTTTGAACCTCATAGGCCTATGTGGACAGCCTGGTAAACCAGCCCGTCACTCACATTTCATTTGGTTCCCCGTGAAATGTGAGAAATTCTTCTCTCCAGCGCAGTGTTAATTTCGTCAACGATGACGATGACGAAATGATTTCGTTAACGCCCCTTTTTTTCATGACGAAGATGAGGCGTTGACGAGCTAAACATAGCTCTTTGATGACAAAAATATAACGAGACCTATGTGTTGTTTTCGTTGACGGGACGAGACGAGACGAAAATGTAAGTGGGTTGGCGACATTCAAAATGCATGGCATTTACCCCAATTGTGCGTGCAGTCTGACAAAAGCTCAAAACATGAGGAATGCATCCTGTCCTCGTATATACTCTTTGCAGCCACCACGCCCACCACCAGGACCAGGCAAGCACACCGTGGTGGTTACAACACAACACACACACAGGTGAAGAACCATGGCCCGCAGCGAACATGGCGGCAGCGTCAAGTACGTCAACAACAAAGGGGCTTGGTGGTCGGAACAGAAGAAACGATTTATGGAGATACTTTACATATAATGAAACTGAACGGAAAACACATTGCACTGTAACGGGAGAGGGGGATACGACATGTGGTTACAAGATAGGTGGCAAGAATACCACAAATCTCAAGAGGCACCTGAAGGCTCACCACGCTGCTATATTTGCAACGGTAAGCTGCTAACTGCAACAAGTCCTGTTAACAAATCATATAACGTTACATTTGCTAATGCTAACATAAGTTAATGTTACCTGACAATCGGCCTGTGGTAAATTTCCTACGAAGTCACGTTGGTTTAGCCTGGAAGCTAGTCCTAGAAGCTAGCAAAAAAAGTTAAAAGTTTTCCACAAGGCGCAAATGAATGGGGCTCCTACTCCTAGCGATAGCTTCTTCTGGCTTGCTAACGTCAATTCACTAGCTAGCTTGTTATGAGTAAAACTTTTGGTCAGGCAGCAAGTGAAATGCCATATATTGTCCCATGTTTGAGTTAAACATATGGGGGGAAATGTAGCTTTTCAGACCTGTTGCTGTTTCCCAATGTGTCTAAATGAACAGCACAACTGCTAACGTTTCATGTTTAGTCAGGATGTTTATGGACAAGCAACTTATGCTTGACTCGTTTTCACTTGTCCAGAAAGAGAAAAAATATATATTTAATGCAATTCCTGATCATGCATTGCATTTGGATTTAGCCTACTAAAGCCTCATTTATACTCTATTTTCATACGAAAATAACGTCTTTAACGTAGAGTATGATTGGGCCTTAACTAGTCAAACTGCAATTTGTTAAACAGCAATTTATATTTGCAAGATATTTGTGTATGCTTTCTTAGCTCTTAAGGCCAGGTAGGCATATATAATAGGCTAGTATTGTGTTTATCCCATCATTTGAATCTTCAAAATGTTATATAATTTATGATAATACTGTTAGCACAGTAATATCTTAAATCAATTAGCCTACATTTGATTGTTTTGTATTCATCTGTAGGCCTTTATAGGTCTACTTTGTGTATGGAGTAATTGTATCCCCTCTTTGTTTTTTTCCTCACCCAGATCCCAGAGACCACAACTCCAAAAGCCAAACCTGGTGGTCCAAAGAATGACGGGGCACAGTCATCTATCCCAGCAGCCTTCGCCGCAGGATCCAAATACAAGTCAGACTCGCTGGAACAAGGTGCTAAAGAACAGGCGATGGCCCTTTGGATTGGACGCACCGGTCTACCTGCTCGCACAGTTGAGGATGAAGATTTCATCCTCATGATGGAGACCTTTGATAAGAGGCTGACCATACCCAAAAAAACTAAAATAAACAACTTAGTTGACAAGCTTTATAATGACGAAAAACAAAAATTCAAAGAGAGACTCGCCACAGCACGCAAAGTAACAATTGGGCTGGACATATGGACCAAAAAAGGACTTACAGCGTCTTTTCTGGCAATTAGTGCATGCTATTTTTGCACTGTGGAGAACAAAGCAAAGCACATACTTTTGAGACTTGACCAGATCGCCCACCCACACTCTGCAGAGTCTATAAAAGCTTGTGTTGACCGATGCACAGAGGACTGGGGAATACCACAACACAAAATCCTGACTGTCATAACTGATAACGAAAGCAACATGGTTGCAGCGTTCAAAACTAATGAACAGGATGAGCCCAGCAGCTCCGAGGATGAATCCATGGAGAGTGACGACGAAGACTCTGAGGTGGTTGGAGAAGACCAAAGGTAAATTATTTCAGTTTACTGTTAATAAACATTTTCAGTAGCAGATTAGATTATGTCTGTCACATTGAGCTATGCTTGGTTATATTCTCTTAGCAATAAATATGTGCGCGCATACATTGTTTATTGTATTGCATGGTGTTGTTCCTGGTAATTGAATTTCCTATAGAAGATTAATAAAGTCTTTCTTTTTCTCTGTGTTTTTGTCTTATCTATCTAGGTATGGAGCCATAGATAGGACCCCCTGCGTTGTACATACACTACAACTCGTGGTGAACATGATCCAGAAAGAAGTAAGTATCAAACGACTACTGGACAAAGTTAGAGTGCTTGTCAGGCTCTTCCGCAAGTCGTCGGTGGCAACTGAGCGACTGCTGCAGCTGTGTAAACTAACTCTGGTCAAAGACTGACCCACTAGATGGTCCAGCACATACCTGATGATATCACGGCTTCTCAAAGTCAAGGACTCAGTAGTTCAGGTCGCTGATGGGATGAGCTGGGACTATCTACTGCCAAGTGAGTGGCAGAGGCTGACTGCTCTAAGAGATTTGCTCCTCCCCTTCGCTGAGCACACCCAGATGCTCCAGAGCGACACACTGTCTTTATCCCTGGTGGTGCCTGCCCTGCTGGACCTGCATGCTCACCTGTCTGACTTCCCCCATGCCCAGGGTTCTAGCTTCAAGGACCTAGCTTCCCTGGCAAAGAAGATGAAGGCAAACATGGACCAGCGGTTCGGCTGCTTTCTTGATCACACTGTCTCCAAGTTCTCACCCCTCACTGCTGCTGCATGCTTCCTCGACCCGACAGTCGCACCTGAAGCACTCCTTGAAAATGACGATGAACAAATTCAGGAGCTTCTGACCAAAGCAGAAGATTACATTGCTCGATTGGTGCCACCAGTAGTACGGGAGGAGGAGGCTGAAGATGAGGAGCCAGAGGAGCGAGAAGAAGAAACAAGAGAGGGACCACAGAGAAAGCGGCCCAGATTCAAATTCTTGTCAAAAGCAAGCCGGCCATCCAGGCCTAGCCTCTCAAAGCCGTGTGTCAGGCAGGAAATGAAGAAATTCAAGGAGCAGCTGTCACAGCCCATAAACGAAGAGACTGCCCTTGACTTTTGGGCTGCACAGGGAGATTCTGTTTATCCGAGCCTAAAACCTATCGCCTTAGATCTTCTGGCCATGCCAGCATCTCAAGCATTTGCTGAGCGAGTCTTTAGCGTTACAGGTGACCTCAGTCGTGGCCGTCGAAATAGAGCAAGAGTCATTTTAGAGAGAGGCGCTTTCCTCAAACTGAATCGAGTTCGGTAGGCTAATTCTGCTGACAGCATTGCAAGTTGCTGCTACTATTACTATTAGTACCAATATCCTTCTGTGTCTGTTTGTACTTGCTGTGAGACTGCACTAGGGCCCCCCTCTGATTGTTTTATGTGGTTCTCAAACCTTTTTGGCTTCAGTACCCTCTTTCCCTGATTTCTGAATCCCTTTAGCCGACTACAACATTTTGCTTAGGAAACGGCAAGAGAAAACTATAGCATGATGCAATGAATGAACCCCTTCCACCTTTCCACCTTTTGTGGAATATAATATCACAAAATAAGAAATGGAGTGAAAGAGTTGCAATTGGTGCCTCCTGAGCAAATTTATTTTAATGTTGTATTTATTTTCATGACTTGTACTTACATTTTGCATTTCCCCGCTTTCTCCCAAGTAGCGACCCCCTGTAGTACCCCAGTTTGGGAACCACTGGTTTACAGTATTCAAGGGTTGTCTTATTCTAGACATTTGATGCACTTTCAACATTTTGTTTTGGTAACTATGGAAACAGTTCAGATAAGGGATAGTTAGGTTGCAACTATCAAATTCAAGTCAAGTGTAAGTTTATGTTCCAAGACTTGGAAGAAGTGTTATGTTTTTTTCATACCATTCAAGTATGTATAACCTTACAACCTCACTGTTAATGTCAAATGAAAGACTGGAATTGGCAGGAATTTGTATTTATTTATTTTATTACTTTAAAAAATGTTTGCAGCTTGCACGAGTCATCTAATTTACCCAACCCAAAGTAAACAGGTAAATATAGACTGGGGTTGTAGTATGCAAAGTTGATGTCTGTGTTTGTACATCATAATAGTCATAAATAATATGCATCTTCTCCATTGCACTGTGGCAGACAAGGTCAAGTTGAGCATAATGTGTTCCTCATCCCATGCTTATATTGTGGGCATATGTGTGTTCATTGCACTTTAATAAGTTCTCAGAAATAAAGCCACAATCGCCCAAGAAAGAATGTTTTGTTTCTTGAATGTCTTGGAGTAATGAACATTGATTCCACTGTTACCACTTTTATCTGTGTGTAATGCACAATCCTTAGTACATCAGCAAGTACAGCAAAGCAGGCAGCATTGCATCTCCATTCTGCATCGATGGGAGTCTAGGCTAGAGCTATCAAACTGGTAAGGAATCTGGATATTATTCAAGTAAAAGTGTTAAGAGAGTTAACTGTTGCTTTATGAATTGCAACACATACAACCTGTCAACCTTGATTCCAATACCTGTATTGGCCTAATTCAATTTGTTTAAACACACACACACATACATATATACTGTATATATATTTATTTATTTATTTTTGACTAAAACTGGACTAAAACCTTTTGAGTTTTCGTCGACTAAAACTGGACTAAAACCTTTTGAGTTTTCGTCGACTAAAAGTAGACTAAAACTATCAAGGATAGAAATGACTAAAATGTGACTAAAACTAATAAGCATTTTCGTCCAAAAGACTAGACTAAGACTAAATCTAAAATAGCTGCCAAAATTAACACTGCTCCAGCGATGCTGCCACTGTCTTCTTGAAGTCCACCACCTTGCTGGGGTCCCCTGCTGAGTTGAGATGCCTATAGTGGAGATAATTAAATGGATGGAAATTATTAAAACATAATATAACTTCTTTGTGTCTCTGCTGCCCCAAACACCCCCCCCCTCCACACACACACACACACACACACACACACACACAATGTGTGCAACTGTAAATCATTAAAGTTAAAACCGACATCTAGGCTACTTCTATCTAAATTATTTAATATTTATTTATTTACCTGTTCAGCAAACTCTGATGAGAACAAAACACAGCGGCAGCATATCCCGGGCAGTCATTTCAGAAATCAGTTGAGTAATCTTTCCTGCGTGGTAAGCATCACAGCGTCTGTGGGTTGGAACAAAGGCTCTCATGCTCGTCTGCCTGGCGCCGCCGGGCCCAGCCTCGCCATCTTCTCCTCCGCCCTGCAGGTTTACATCGAGGTGTCTCATATGGATGTGGTTTCTCATCGCTCCGGTAGAGTGGTTATATGCGAGTTTCTGCTTACACAGCCAACACACGACCTTGTTGTCATCGTCATCTGCTGCATCAAAATACTGCCAAACGGTGCTGACTTTCTTGCGCGGCAGCGTCGCCATCTTCCCACTTTCCAAACTTTCTTGCTTTCTTCCCCAAACTTTCTGGCCCTGCCCCCTGGTAGGTGTGCGTGTGGGGGGAGGGGAGGAGGAGCATCTCTGCCTGGCTGCTCAGCCTGACAAAGAAGCCGAGGCAGATGCGTGAAGCCAAAATCCATTAAAGAAAAGCAGAGCTGAACTGCATTGAGAACATAAATGTTCAGCTCCTAATTTTATACACTTGGAGACATTCAATTCAGTTCAAATTTGACTGGGTGGTTAATAACTCAATTTCCTGGGCTGTGACACACTTAAACACATTTTTTGGTTTCAAATGACTTTAAGATGTCCAGTGTAGTGTAATGTGTAATGTGTTGCAGACCTCAAACCAAAGGGCAAAGGAAAAGCAGTTACAGCCCAGAATATATTATAATATTTTGTTTTTTTTGTGTACATTAGCAAAAATATGTTTTTGATATGTTTAGTTTGTATTTTGATTATATTTTGTAAAAACAAATGGCCTTATCTGCAGATTTCTGTTTACCCTGACAAATAAAACAAAACAAAACGTGGAATTTTTCAAATGTAATATTCTTCAGAGATAATCAGATTTTTTTGTGCATTTTGGTCATTTTTGTTAGAGATATTGCTGTGAACTTTGTAAAGTTTGATTTAAAGGCTGTGATTTAAAGGCTGTCTGTAAACAATAGCCCTCCCACACTCACGAGCATCATGCCCTGCCCTGGCCCTGATTTGCATATCTGTAGCTCACCTCATTATGTTTTACATGTGAAAGGCCCCAAGCCAGGGGAAGGCTGCGGGGGCTGTGTAAAACAGCCATCCCCATCAATCCTTCAGAGTTTCCTGTGCTCTCAGGAGTTCCCCACAAATAGTTGTTAACCTGAACTTCCACAGCCATTCACAATGGCGCTTACTGACGAAAATGCCACTTTTCATCTAGTGCCCATTAGGGTCTGGGGGGAGGTTAGGTTTAGGGGTGGGGGATGGGAGAGGTTAGGTTTAGGGTTAGGGTCTGGGGGAGGTTAGGGTTAGGCATGGGGGGTGGGAGAGGTTAGGGTTAGGGTCTGGGGGAGGTTAGGTTTAGGCATGGGGGGTGGGAGAGGTTAGGGTTAGGGTCTGGGAGAGGTTAGCTCATCCAGACCCTAATGGAGGAGCAGTTGACTAATGGGGGAGCAGTTAGGCTAATGGGGGAGCAGTTGCCATAAGCGTCAAAGATTACTTCCATGGGTTTACATTGAGTTTAGTCGGAAAGCCCAAGTCGTTTCATGGGTCGCTCAAGGGTACCATGTTAGTAAGAAGCGACGCACAAGGGACGGGACAAAGCGTCAATATGCTACGCGCTCGGAGTGAGAACAGGTTGGCATGCCACATGCCAAACCAGGCGTTTCAATGTGGGGATAGATCGCATTATCCTATCGTCAGCAGCGCGCAATTACTTTGCGCTAAGAGCTTTAAAGCACCTCTTACGCACCATAATCTCTGTGCTGCGCAGCGCAGTGCAGAGTAAAATTTATTTTGGATATGTCATTACACACAGCCTTGCCATGCCAGGACATCAAATTCTGCTGCTAAAATTGGGTATTAGCAGATAATTCAGTGAGGCAATCAACTATAACTCACTGAGAAACTTTTATCACATCGCAAAGAGGGAAATGAATTGAGAAAACTTGTTGGACAATGGACATATAGGTTATTCACCTTCACCTATCCCATAACCTAGAGGGTCGTTGGCACCACAGACGATCTATCAATAAGCTCTCTCCATCTCTCTCTGTCCTCAGCACGAGTGAGTCCACTCTATTACGCATGGAGAGAATTACAGCATATTGTATGCCTCATGCACACACAGCGATTGCGAGACGGGAATCTGATTTGTTTGTTTGATGTAACGCCCAGGCATTGCCTGGCCACACCTGTGAATAATTCTGGTGCTTAAGGCTACGTTCACACAGGGCACCCAAGCCTTGCCTACGCCTTGCCTTTACCCACGCTTTAAAATAGGCATCCTTTTTAGTCAATGAGGCTGTGTACACAGGGCACCTCAGCGTGAACCTTGCGTGTACCCACGCCTTGCCTGAGCTGCGCCGATTTTATCGTTTAGGCGTGAGTTCTATTTTCAAGCCGACTAGGCGCGTGAAGGCAGACTTCTTCTGTCAAGCCATGAAGGAAAAACGCGACAATATCCGTGGGAAAAAACAGCAAAGTCAACTGAATTTCAAAATAAAATGGTGTTACTACAACAATGTTGAGCAGAGAGAGAGAGAGAGAGAGAGAGAGAGAGTGATTGACAGGTGGCTATAACGTGGGGCTTTCTCCCCGTCGGTAAACAAATCTTCAGGAGAGAGAATAGCGACCAAAGAAGCAAGATGGACAATGAAAAGTTAATCCACTTAGTACAACATCATCCAGTTCTCTATGACAACAGTGACCCAAGAAGGAGACCTGGTTATACATATCCAGCATCAATAGCACATTAAATATATCAGATTTATTTTACCTACCCATGCTAATTCAGGACCACACGTGACAACAACAAAAAACACTCGGGAGAGAGAAGAGGCACTTGTGACTCGGCTCATGTTCAGCGTGGAATAGGCGTCCAGTGTGATCGCAAAAGCGTGTGATAGGTTCACGCCCAGCTCAAGGTATGTAGGCGTAGGCGTGGGTTGAGGCAAGGCAAGGCAAGGCAAGGCGTAGGTGCCCTGTGTGAACGTAGCGTAAGACCGCCCAAATCCCGTTTGCGCAGGCATTTTGGGGGCGCAGATGATTTGGCATGGCTCTAATTTGCGCCTGCGGGCATGTGCTGTGAACGTTTCCGCATCCCCACTGAGAATTACATCCCCACCATATTTCGGGGCTGTTTTAACTTAGAAAACAGGGAGGTCACAACTACCCAGACAATTACATCACAAGCTTTTAAACAGTTACATTTCTGTATAAATCATAACAATATGCTCCGCTGAGGTGGGGACAGCGTTTAGCTGCTGCCGGGCAGGCGGGGGTGCAAAACTCGGCATAACACCTGGACACTTGCGCATGGTGGTCTGCTATCGTTAAGGCACGCAAACGGGTGCACAAGCGCAAATAGGGGATATCGCCTGTACCAAGATAGGGCCCAACATCTGCTAGAAGGCTGAGAGTGACACACATTTTCTCTGTCACACTGAGAAGAGGAGGAATATTAAAGAGGACCTAAAACAATGAAAATAGAGACCTACACAGATCTTTGCGTATTTCATTAGAAAGATGTACTACAATAAAAAATAACATCATAAAAGTAAGCCATTGTTGGAAAAAAAGAATCATTTTTGAAAAGCCTTTGTGCTATATTTGTAGCCTAGTGCACCACCATCTTTATTTGCATCAGCGCATGACGTCACGGGGATGGCCGTAGCCTACTGTACAGTACAATGCAGTGCAGTACTGTACAGTAGAGTACAGTAGAGTACAGTGCAGTACAGTACAGTGCAGTACAGTGGAGTACATTACAGTGCAGTACAGTAGAGTACAGTGCAGTACAGTATAGTACAGTGCAGTGCAGTACAGTCCAGTAGTACAGTAGAGTACAGTGCAGTACAGTAGAGTGCAGTGCAGTAGTACAGTACAGTAGAGTTCAGTAGTACAGTAGAGTATACTACAGTAGAGTAGAGTACAGTAGAGTACAGTTCAGTAGTGGAATACAGGCTAGTCAAGTGTTGATACTAAGGCTTTTGAATGTTTTGATTAATCAAAACAACCACAAACCAAGTCAGAAAGCCAACAGCTTGTGCTGTGAGGCTGTTAGAAACACTGCAGTGATCAAACCAACTACATGTATATGGAGGAGGAGAAAGTCAGCGGCAGGGTGCCTGAAACTGGGGGGGAAATCGATGCATTGGAAACAATAGGCGATGCATGCGGGGCTTTTAGCCTGATGTCAACCTGTTGAAAATATCTGCTGCTAAGAGGTGAGTTTGGATGATCTGAGGCCTATACCACGAAGCAAGATTAGTGGCTTAGCGAGGTAACTTCAGGTTTAACCCTGGGTTTGCCATGCTACGACGCTAGTTCACTTCTTACCAAGATAGATCACCGTGGTAACTTATGCTTCAGAGCTAACCTGGTCTGGAGCAGGTTAAGTTCAGAGGATAAGATCAAAACCCATCAAAGACCCTTCTTACCAATCAGCACTCTGGAAACAGCGTGTCACCATTCATATAGGATCCCCATATGAAAAATAGATTGCATTCAAATGAAAATCAGAAAAGAAAAAATCATTAACATATCCTGTTGAAGACTCGAGGACTGAAGCCTTGCACTTGTTGTACTGTACATAATTAAATTAAGCCTACTTACCACTTTGGAATATGTTTTTATATTTATTCATTTTTATTTGTTCCCAAGTAATTACGTTTGACCCCACCGATTGCAACTGAATGGTGCGTGGAGAAAATAGCCTATCACTAAATCACCAGCGTAAAAAGCTTACATAAACGTCTCCAAAGCGCACTAGGCCTGCAGCTATCGATTATTTTAGTAATTGAGTATTCTACCGAATAATCCATCGATTAATCGAGTAATCGGATAATAACTACTTTTGCATTATTAAAGGAGAACTTACCCCCAAAACACTTTTTTTCAGCTTTTAACCAATATATATGACTTTGGGGGTGATGTGTGAAGAATGCTCATCAAAATGTCCACATTTGAGACCAAACTGTTGCCATTCTGCCATTTGTATCATTTTTCAGCAGCATAACTGGCATACGCGCCCTCTATGGGTGGAACACTGCTTTTTTTTGTGCCCTCAAATGAATGGGATATTTGGTACATCCTGACATCACGGTGGGGTTATCATGTGCATCTGGTGCATCTCCAAAGCCTATACAACTAGGCAAGATGGAAAAACACTAAGGAGCCCTAATTTAGTTCACATTGGGGCAATGGACCCCCATATGATGAGATTTGGTCTCTCAGATGCAAATCTGATTTTTTTTTTTTTTTTTTTATGTAGCCTAGATATGATTTTGTCCAGAATTCCATATATCGTCGCTGTCGTTCCAGGACCTCCAATCTCCAAAACAGCAACTTTTCAGGAAGTTAAAAAACCTGTTTGCTCTTAAAATACTGAACCAAATGTCGTCAAAGTTGGCACATGTCTTAATTATAGTTAGTTTCCCGCTGAATGTGTCATTACTTTATTAACTCATTGAGTGCCAGCCACTTTTGGAGAACGGACGCTCCCAGTGCCAGAGTTTCAGAGCGTTTTCAGTGATTTCTCGAGGCCCACGGAATATTGTGTGATATTACTATGTAAACACCGAACACGCACAAAGAACGATGAGACTCTATTGTATCAGCAGCAAAAAAAAGTTTATTGATATCATTTTCCGTTCTTTAGTTATCAGCCGGAGAAGATAGGTCAAAAACAGAAAAATTGGCGTTTCCATCTAGAAGCTGAGATATTGAGCCTTTTGTGAAATATAGCATTTCAAGCACATGACTGACTCTGAAGGTAATATTTTCTGATGTGACACCTCAAAAATAATTTACTTCAATAAAACAGTGAAAACAAAGGAATTTTGTTTGGCAAAATAATATTTTTTAGCTGCAACCAGCAGCGCTGGCCCCTGCGTGCGCAGACCCTACACCTTCTTGCTGGTCTTGATTTACTGCTGGTGGGCATCAGATAGCTTGTTTGCCTGTCTCTGTCAATCGAGCCTGCTGTGTGGGTATTGTGTGTTGTACGCTGCCCTGCGTGCCCCACCCCCCTCCTCCTCCTCCTTCGTGGGAGTGTCTCTGCGCGACTCTGAGTGTCGCTGCGTTTGCTCTCGCTCTGCTTTTGCTCCGTCTGCACTGAAAAGTGCGCTGCATCCCCCCGCTTTTTCACAGCCTGTCCCGGCTCCCAGCTGAGAATAATGTAACTTTTCAGAAAGAGGCTGGTGTCGGCAACTAAATCATATGGAGGGGCTATCGCAGCCGTGACGGAGGAGCTCGTGGTGTCAGCAGATTGACTGCTGTTCACAGGCACAGCTAACGTTATGCTTCATGCATATCGATGCGATTTCCGTTTCCTCATGACTTCTTCTCTCTTTTCTCCTGGCCTTTCTGTAATCTGGAGAGCACTGTCGCCACCTAATGGGTCCCTAAAATAGCTTTTACACATTCAACAGCCACCATACTTTCACAGGAGATGGATCTGGCTTTGATACACGTCCCACCGTCAAAAAACGCAATTGACGACTTTAGTCGTCTTTGGCACTCAACGTTATTAAAGCAATTGACGACTAAAGTCGTCATTGGCACTCAATGAGTTAATATCTTACCTGGATAAGCTCAAATTATGTTGTTTATCTTATCAGTCCGACTTGGAAGCACTTTCTCCCGGCCAGTCAAGCGGGAGAGAGCCCCAAGCTCCGTGCCGCGGGGGCGCGCGCAGCAGCACGCAGCAGTGCTCTGAGCCTCTCATGGCCGAGGCGGGGGCTTTTGCATGGGATGAGAACAGTCTGACATTTCTGCAAACAAATCTCATCGCAGTTTAGCGCACATGTAAAATATAACGCTATACTACGACGTGACAACGTGACAAAGCTGCTCTAAACACATCGGCTACTATAATATATTTCCCTGCATCTCATACTGAGATTAGATCGGTATTGAGTTTGGACAGACTGAATGGGCCGAGGAGAGCTCTGCTGTTTCGCCAGCACCCTCTGGGAGGAGGGAGGGGGAGAACGCAGCCTGCAGCTCTGCGCTGAGAGGAAAACTTTTGCACAACTTTTAACAAGAATCACGAAAAGCCCCCAAATGAAAATTTAAAACGGATTTCATGGCGCGGTATATCGCAAGTTGGACGAGGGAATGACGTGGAGAAATCTCGCATTGTGTTACCCCAGAGCTGGGGGTTTGTCCTATTGTGCGGTGTGCTGCGGTAACGAGCCTCGCGTCACTATGCTCTTTTAGCGATAGATACACGCTACATACACATACATGCAGAAAAATAATTAAATTTCTATTTCGCCACTGAATTACCAAATTGATATAACTTTCAACCATTTTGAGCAACCCTGTTTCCATACAGGCCACCAGCGTTGGCTAGTTGTTGATATTTATAAAGATATTGCAGCTATAATATAAAGATATTTTCGAGGTGGTGGGCAAACTGTCATGGCGTCGATTTCCGGAGAAAATTCCTGAGCTGAGCACAGCCAAAGAGTATAGTATAGACAAGAGTATATGTAATTTCTTGGGTTTCTTCCATAGGTTTTTTCAAATCACTGTTCTGATACATATCTGGGGGGTAAGTCCCCCTTTAAAGAGCAACAGTAATTATACAAGGGGAAATAAGACATGTCTCTTAAAATGAACAACTACATTGGTTTCCTTTTTAGAAAAATCATAAATTGTATTACTTAAAGTGCATACAACTGTATACAATAATCAGGTGGCATGGTTGTCAGGCTATGGGACTCAATTTAATTGTTTTACGCCTTTTGTCCCGCCACGGTAGGTAGTAACAGCGCCGGGTTACCTGGCAACCCGCCTCCATTTGAAAGCGTTGTCGCAGCGAGCCGGAAAAGGTGCGAATGGTCAGCTCATTCATAAAAAAATTACAGGGAAATCACCTCATGTATCAAGAAAGTGCACGAGTGAAAGTAAAAAAAGTAGCCTATACAATCATGACTGCAGGGACGCCAGGAGGAATGCTCCGTGCGGTTAGGCTTTATGCTCAAACGATGTTGACATTATTAGGTAAAATTATGTATCTTTTGTTTTTTTCCGTATTTTTTCTTCTATTCTGTGAATATTCTTTTCTTTCTGATCGAAATAAACTAACTAACTAATAGGGATGCACCGATATGAAAATTTTGGCCGATGCCGATAACCGATATTAACATTGCTGTTATGGCCGATAACCGATATTTACCGATGTCGATATGATCTGTATAAAACCACATTTTTATGATCATCACATTTTGTACATACTGAAAAACACATGTTAACACTGAATTTGAAAAAGTTATGCATTTCTTTATTTGCAAAGCCTTTGGAAAAGCCCATAAATCATAGATTTACTGCATTATTTCATATCAATGTGAAGAATTTGGCTGATAATGATAACCGATATTAACATTGCAACATCTGACCGATACCGATATGACCGATATGTTAAAAAATGACTAACATCGGCCGATACCGATATGATTGCCGATATATCGTGCATCCCTACTAACTAACTAACTAACTAACTAATAATACGCTTCAGAGGGCTATAGCTGTCTGTGGCGAGTTGGTCTGAGGATATTCCCTCTCGAAATCAGTTCATCATACAGTAGGCTAGGCTACACTAACCTATGAAAATATTAATTTGAGCGAGGAGCTGAGTGGAAATGCCTCCAGCAGCTCGCCTTTCAATCCGGGAGCAGTGGCTGTCGCCTGAAAGGACACCGCGGGATGGGAATGTGGCCGTCCTGCTGGCCTGTGTGTGAAAGCAATTTCTGTGGCGAGGCTGCCAGGCTTTTTTGCACGATCTTTGTGTGAAAGAGCCTAGAGTGTGTGTGTGTGTGTGTGTGTGTGTGTGTGTGTGTGTGTGTGTGTGTGTGTGTGGATTATACCGCGTCATCTAACGTTATTGGAAATAATCATGCCTAGCCTTGCTTGTTGCACAGACAGCACTGATAACCAGCTGATGATGTTGAGCTAACATTAGCCGCTAATGTCATGTGAGGTTGTGCTTTTTATTTCTCATCATAAAAAGCCACATCAAAAAGCGCTGCGTGAATGCAGCAACTAGCTGTCATATTGATCACCTAGCCAGCATTACAACTAGCCTTAATCTTGATAAGCAATCATAATTGATTCACGTAACGTTAACTAGTTACCTTGTCTCGGGTCCCGGGTCCGCTCCGACGGCTCTGGTAGGCATGTACGCTCGTCAATAGACACACTCCATGGAGTTTTCCTTCTTTTTCAACTTAAAAAGATCACAAACCTTAGGCAGATTCTGCCGTTTTCTCACTATTTTCTCTTTCTTTGTCCACTTTGCAGCTGTTTGCAGCCTCGCCTTCTAAATATACAGTCTATGGTCTAAATGCCGTGTCGAGGCGAATATATTTTGCCTCGATCATATTTTATAATCAAATTATTCGGTAACTCAAGGAATCGTTTCAGCCCTAAAGTGCACTAAGGTGCCGTGTGTGCAACGGAGCTGAGGCTGACGTTGGGTTGTCATACATGCCAGAATAGCCTACATCGATCTAAGCAATTTAATGCGATAGCCTACACACAGATGTAATTCATATCTAGGCTACTCCTGAATTTTGCAGCTGCAATGTGTTGCTTTTGGCCTGTATGATGTTATTGAAATCTTCATATTCTTTCCAGCATTAGTCCTGTATGAAATATACCACTCTGCTGCCAATATGTGACCACAAAATAGGCTATTTTTATCAATGAAATATATGCCTGCACCGTGTCGATTAAGTTCAGCAGCCTTTTTTTATTTATTGTCATGATTTCTTTATTGGTATTATATTCCATCAATGCGACCAAACATATCATGAGTGATAAGAGATCATTATTCATTGAACTTACATTTCTAAATATGATCTAAATAGGCGTACGGATTTTGTAAATTTAGAGTGAGATTACACATTACTTCCACTCGCAAAAAGACATGCTGGTTTTATTGAGTTTAAAGCTGCATGTAGGTTCATGGAGGCAGAAACAAACCGCTGTTCAAAGGAATCAAATGACTGATGTGAATAAAAGCGTTAACGTTAGACAGTCCTTCAGTAACAGACTTATATCCAACATGGATTTTGATTCTGACATACAGTAAAGCTCCGCTATAATCAATACATTTTGATGTGCGCTTTGAATGAATGAGGAAATAGGCATGTCTGGTGTTGTAAAAGCTGGAGCTGTCCATATTGCATTGTGATTGGCTAGTTGTTACAAACCACGCCTCTTTCGTGGGCACGTGCTCCTGTGTACGAGCATTTTCACGTGTACGAGCTCAGAGCTGGATAGGGAAATTCTAAATTGACAGACCCAGCTGATAACCACCTTCGTGGTATCGTTTAGCTCAATTGTGATTGTCTGGTTAAGTAAAACCAGATCAAGGGGACAGTTCCTGGATCTGTTAATCTCCATTCGTGGTCCAGGCCTCTGATATGAGATCGCTGTAACGTTATGATGACAACCAACACGACTGTTAATAGAGAGAGAGGACGTGACATCACCACTGAGACAGGTGTCCAACAAAATTCACCATCTGGACCATCTGGACTCCCCCCCACCCCCGACCAGGAATGTTGTGATCATGTCTTGTTGTCCTGTATGTCATTCTACATGTCCATATATTTAATCCCAAATTCCAAATGTTTCGTGAAAATGGCAAATAAAAACGTATTAGCCCAGTGCAATAGGTGTTTGTTTACAAACACCATCGCACAGTAAACTGTTTCAAAGCCTTCTGAATGTAACGTAGATGGCTGAGGGAATAGAAGATCATTCACTTTTCCTCAGGCAAAGAAGCTGGAAAACGTTCCTCTGTGGCCGTCTCTTTATTCAAGTACAGTAACATTTACATGACGTACATGATCCTATCTGCTGTCCCTAAACATCCTGTGTTGCCGCTGTCCAGCTAACAGCATGAACTAACACCACCTCCTGTTATAACTTTCAAAATAAAACACATTTGACATGTCCTTGAATTATAAAAAGTACCAAAATGAAAATAAATTATATTTTATTGTGAAAGGCTAGAGTCTAGCCTTTCACAATAAAAGATTGTTTATTTAAATTTTGTCTAGCCACACAAAACATGAACATGATCAGTTCGATGTATCTCATAAGAAGTGATTTTAGATCGTCTAAGTGCAATTGTTTACCCGCCCCCAGAAGATAGCATAACGCCAGCATTTAAGTTGGCCCCGCCTGAGTGTAGCTGGCCACACCCACGAGTGCAGTCTGGAGCACAAACCTAATTGATATCTGGCAGCCCGGCCACACAGCCCCACATTGACAGGTGGGGGTGTAAAATAGCAGATGACGGCCAGGGCCGTCACAAATGCTGTTTTGTGCAGCTTGACGAAGGCGGACGTTTGGGCCCTGGATGATTATCAGCCTGGGCATTTTGTTGATAGCGGCGTCGTTCCTCTTGCCCAAGAGATGGATTATATCCACTGTCTCAAGTAGCTTATCAACCGACAGCAGGATCACACGAGTAAGTATCCCAATCACCACCTCTCTGGTATTTTCATTGTGCTTTTCAGGGAGACGTTGATCCTGAGGTCCCATCTCCTTTTGTACCTGGCTTGCTCCAAACACAACTGCCTCACTGATTAATTTTATTTTTTCAGGCATGCCACTTTCTCTTTCAATTTGTTGATTTCCTCTTTATTTTCTTTCACAACTTGTGCATTGGCTTCCATCTAGTCTCTGTTTCCAGACGTTTGGTGAGCGGCGCCAACAGCGCTACCTAACCACCAAACGTCTGGGAATTTACTGTTCAAATCTGGTTCATTGAGCCTGGCGAGAACGGCCGGCAGCAGACACGCCTACATGTATTATTAGAATTTGATTTGGTAGCGGCAATGCAATGTTTCATAGTTCCAATATAGAGGAAGACACTGATGTGCTGCAAAGAGAGTTCATACCTGTTGTTTATTTTACAATAATTTTTCCTACCCGGAAGTGGTCCGCTTGCTACTGTGAAGTCATCAGCAGCCGGCTCTGTAACGTAGCCTCGGGAGTCAGGCTTATCGCTAGGGGAAAGACCTCTAGCCGCCGAGGCCGGATGAAACACGTCCTATTAACAGGTTATGTTTGTTTCTAAGTGATTAATATGTTTATCTGCAAATGCGACAGCACCGGTTCTGCAACCACCTGCACTGCCCCCAGAAAGCAGGCACGCCCACAACACTCATGATTGATTCTCCGATGCAAGGCTTCCGACAGCACCACCTAACGTAGAGCCATATGAAATCCGTTTTAATTTTTTCCAAATTCCATTTTATTTTTTCCCGAATTCCGTTTTTTCCGTTTTAATTGTTCTAAATTCTGTGTTTTGCTTTTTACGCTCATTTTACTATCAGAAATAGTGTCTAATATGTGGGGATGAATAAATGTCCACAATTTAATAAGATATAACAATCAGTTTACACAACAATGCACCATTTTTAACAAGTGATTCAAGTCAGAAATACAGTAGGCGCAGCATTTCTCAACTGGTGGGTCGCGACCCAAAGGTGGGTCGCGGGGCCGTTTTGATTGGGTCGCGGACATTGGCCCAAAAAAAAAACTAAAAACATATAAGCATGTAATTCAAGATAAGTCTGCCTTTTATTTCATATTTCATACAGTTCAAATAAGACTTTCTGAGCATGACCAGTTTGACTTGCCTGTAATTCAAGTCTGCCTTATTTCAATTGGTTTTTAGCCCTAGTTGCATTTCTGTTGCACTTTTTTGTTCATTTGAGGTTTATAACAGTGCATGAAGGCATTGTGTATTAAATTAATGGGCTATTTTTTGTGCAATAAATTTGAGTGGTTTAAAAAAAAATCTGAAATTTGGGTCGCGACTTCATGACAAGGAAAATAGTGGGTCCTGAGGCTACACCAGTTGAGAACCACTGGGCTAGATGACTGTACAAAACATTCTATATAATTTTTATGTTTGTAAAGTGTTTTTAAGCTTCTCATTGTGTGCTTCAAGTAAAGAAAAAACAACTGTGAACAAAACATTCACTTCAAACAGAAAATGCTTCAAATACTATTTTATTTTGAAAGTTATAACAGGAAGTGGTGGTGTTTATCTTTGCTAACTTGAACGTCTTAACGTGAGTAATACTCACTGAGTATTAGAGAAAGAAGAAATTGTGTAAAACAGCATGTGTCAACTCAATAAGAAGACACAGCCACAATTGAAACTTTTCCAGCTTCATTCATGTGCAAAAGTGGATATTTCGTCTTTCATTCCCTGTTGCCATCTAGACTACGGTCGGAAGGCTTTGACTGAAGGCAAGTAACATCAACAACACTTCACGCACACTTCAGACAGGGTTCTTTCTGCGTTGTCACCGAAGCTGGAATGCTTGGAATGTGCTTGTTAATGCGCTCGTTAACGTTACTTTATGTTACTGCAGAGTCCACTGAGGGCAGGCAGCTGTGTTTGTGGAAGAGAGGGAGAGATGATTGTGGGTGACATCACCTTATTAACATTATATATTGAATGTCAGCCCAATTATGGCAAATTCTGCAGTATTCCACGTTTTACAGTAGATTCCATTTTTATTGGTCAATTCCGCGATTCCGTTAATGCGGATTTCATATGGCTCTACCTAACGTTATGAAAATATTGAAATAGTAATATTCTCAGTCTTACGGTAGTGAAACGGATTAAGACTGAGAGCTGAGTCTAGCTTCCATCCGACTTTCAAATCTTTTGAGGTGGTCATCTTGCTTGTCGAATCTCTTAAAGGTCCCAATTCGTGCAGCTGTAACCTCTTAAAAACGTGTGTCTCTGGTCCATAAAACATGATTCTGGATTAATCTGTCGAAAATATAGCAACCCCGTTTGTTGTGACGGAGTTCTCACTTCCTCATCTCGTCGCTTCCCAAGAATGGCCTGTTTCTATAATATATTCAGAACTAACAGTTCCCATTGGCCGCTGAGGGAGAGCCCGCCCCAGGCTCCCAGCGGCCAATCAGATTAGCGTCTGTGGACCAGCATGCTAGGTTGCGAGTTATCGTTAACTTAACGGTACTATGCTAAAGAGGACATCTCAAAATGCCTAGACTTACCGAATGCACCTCTGCAGTTGCTGGATCACGTACAGTTGGCGTCGCTCCAGCTAGAAGTGTTAATTTTGTGGCTATAGACAAAATGGTGCAGGTAGCTTGTGTGAGAGAGACCCGCGCAGTATGCAGGAGGAAGCTAGTGACGTCCCAATTCCCCTCTGGGCAAACGAAGCGTTTGGGGGTGTGGCTTGGAGGAGACTGCAGGGGGACGCTGGATAGTGACAAATCCAACTGTGGCAGTTCTGAGCGTGTGACCACTCATTACAGGGAGGGCTGACAGCAGTATATATGCATTTACAAGTAAAAACAGCTTTTGCACAGAATGGGACCTTTAATCAAAGCTTGGATTGCATTGAATATTTCTCCATTAGTAATATAACCTGACAGTGACTGCTTCTGTTGGTCCTTTTTAGCCTTTTTGCAACTTTACAAATTTTGCAGAGTATATGCTCATGTTGTATTTATCAAATTCTTCCACCATCTCTTCAAGTTCGTCTTCCTCACACGCCTCTCTGAGTGCTGACAGGTTGTAGTCATGTTCTTGTAGCCCAGCAGAAGCAGCTTGTTTACCATCAGCCATCTCGGTCATGTTTGGGAGAGTGAAGACCAAATTCAAGGTGGAACTCAACAAAGCTCAAACTTTGGTGTAGTTCAGTGTGATTTACCACCCTTTCAGTATGATTCTTGGTCCAGATTGATTGATGATTGATTTTTATTTATGGATATAGAGAAGACAATTTACAAAATCCAAGGGATAACATGTAAAAGTGAGAACACTTATTTTCAACATGCTCCCTGCTGTTGTACGACAGAACATACAACATAACATGAAAAAGTCATATCAATATACCAATTCTAAAACACCTAAAATCATTAAGAAACATGAAATTAACTTCCTGCCCTACATTTCTTCCCTCTAATCCCAATCAGCAGCAATTCCAGAAAAAACAAATCAAAAAGAAAAACACCAATTATAGTATCATGAATCAAAAACACTATTTTGCTGGCAGTAAAACCTGTCTAGCTGGTTCCAGTATAGAAAAAGGAACTTCGAGCGGCTATTCTCTCGTGGTCCCTTGCATGAGCGCACACTAGCCCTGGTGTTGTGACCATGCTGGTTATGGACCATTAATATCTATGAGCCCAGATACAAGGGGGCAGTACCATTAATGTTGTTATATATGTTTAGCTTTAGATGTTCAATCCTAAGCTCAACAGGCAACATGCCTTCTTGAATTTGTTACCTCCTACATGCGTCCTAGGAGGAGCAATCAGTAGATAATGAATTGTTATTTTCTATAACCTGCAACCTCTTCTCTAATCTGATTATCAGGCCACTGTACCAGGTAGAACAGGCAAAATGCACTGTATTAGTGCTGTTACAAACTGACTTGTTCTCGATACAGAAACTTGAGTTTACTGGCACCTTTTGATAATAATAATAATAATAATAATACTACTACTACTAATAATAATAAGTAACAGACCTAGGACATATTAAAAAAATATATAATCAGAACCTGCAAAAGTAGTACTCCTCACTCCGCCACCCCCCCCCCCCACCCCCCACCGCAGTGCATTGTCCTGTCTTGTCTAAGCTAAAATGCAAATGAAGTAGAGTCACATGATCAAAGGTTTAATTTGCTCTTGAATGTTTCCATCATCAAAGAGAATCTGCTGATCTGACTTTGTTTCTTCCTCCAGTGTGGACCATGATGCAGAGCAGTGGTTGAAACCAGGTCTGAGGAAATGTAAGTATGCATTTAGTTTGATTCATGAAATCAAAGTAACACAATCAACTATTTTTAGTCCGGGAGCCAAAGGCTGTTTTTTTTATGAACCTTGTTTCGTCGGATAAAGTGTTTTTCTCGGCTGATTCTTGTAGTTTGGGGGTACCTATTCAAAATACAGGAGGGTGCCCGGTGAGCACCCTTGAGCATTTTGAGATATTACCCCTTAACACGTTCACTGCCAATGACGAGTTGACTCGTCAAAAAAAATCCAACAGTTGACTGCCAATGACGAGTTGACTCGTCAAAAAAAAAAAAAAAAAAAATTTGACGGTGGGACGTGGATCAACGCCCCCCACGTCTCCTATAAAAATATTGGAGCCACCGAACGTGTACAACCCATTCCACCGACCCACTAAGTGGCGACAGTACTCTCCAGACTAGAAAAAGCCGAGCCAAAACTGCAGGGGAACGCGCGAGGAAACCATTCTCATACTGTAAAATGGATTGGCGAAAACGCCTTCGCTTTCGCGCATTATCGCGCTGGGAGCTGGCGGTGGGGGATTGCAAATTTGCATAATAGATTATGCGTGCAACACACTTTGAAACACCGGCAAAAAGCCCACAATCGCACGCAGCTTCATTGCAGCTGAGCTCACAACCGAAACGACTCATGCAGACTCGCCCAAAGAGCAGCAGCCAGGCAGCACAGACAGGCAGAGCCTCGCTTGTGACAAACGCTGCAAAGCCACCAGAGACACACCCATGGAGGGAGGAGTTTGAAGGAGAGGGGGGTTTCCTGCTGCTATGGAGGAAATTACTGTTCAAAACTATTGTTTAGATGTCTGACGTCTTACGCCAAAAATAAATGGTTAAAGTGACTGTTCTATCGAATTTCACAAAAAGCCATTTATCTCAGAATAAATTTTCAGACGCTGAAACCATGCTGTATTCTACTGCTAATGCCTACATAACTACTAACTCTACATCCTAACTCTTTTAGACAGAGAAACCACACATTCTATTAGTTCTTTTGAGATCATTTGTGTTCACAAAATCTTAGCAGAAAAGAATCCTCGGCTCTTGAAAGATGAGCCAGAATCCTCAAAAAAAAAACTTGGCAGAACCTACGGTAACCCTTTAGAATACAGCCCGCAAATAAGCATGTAGTTAGAGTATAACAACGGGGTTTAGGGCTGTAGTTATAGTCTAACTACGGGGTTTAAGGAGTGAATTATAAGATCTGTACTTATAGTCTAACTACGGGGTTTAAGGAGTGTAGTTATAGTATAACAACGGGGTTTAAGGAGTGTAGTTATGGTATAACAACGGGGTTTAAGGAGTGTAGTTATGGTATAACAACAGGGTTTAAGGAGTGTAGTTAGAGTATAACAACGGGGTTTAAGGAGTGTAGTTATGGTATAACAACGGGGTTTAAGGAGTCTAGTTAGAGTATAACAACGGGGTTTAAGGAGTGTAGTTAGAGTATAACAACGGGGTTTAAGGAGTGTAGTTAGAGTATAACAACGGGGTTTAAGGAGTGTAGTTAGAGTATAACAACGGGGTTTAAGGAGTGTAGTTAGAGTATAACAACGGGGTTTAAGGAGTGTAGTTATAGTCTAACTACGGGGTTTAAGGAGTGAAAAAATACTTTAACTAGAGGGTAACAAGATCTGTACTTATAGTCTAACTACGGGGTCGCGGGCTGTATTATGAAGCAGGGGACAAATGTTTGTACTTATAGGCTAATTACGGGGTACCACACTGTACTTACAGGGTAACTACGGGGTTTAAGGAGTGTAGTTAGAGTATAACAACGGGGTTTAAGGAGTGTAGTTATGGTATAACAACGGGGTTTAAGGAGTGTAGTTAGAGTATAACAACGGGGTTTAAGGAGTGTAGTTAGAGTATAACAACGGGGTTTAAGGAGTGTAGTTATAGTCTAACTACGGGGTTTAAGGAGTGTAGTTAGAGTATAACAACGGGGTTTAAGGAGTGTAGTTAGAGTATAACAACGGGGTTTAAGGAGTGTAGTTAGAGTATAACAACAGGGTTTAAGGAGTGTAGTTATAGTATAACAACGGGGTTTAAGGAGTGTAGTTATAGTCTAACTACGGGGTTTAAGGAGTGAAAAAATACTTTAACTAGAGGGTAACAAGATCTGTACTTATAGTCTAACTACGGGGTCGCGGGCTGTATTATGAAGCAGGGGACAAATGTTTGTACTTATAGGCTAATTACGGGGTACCACACTGTACTTACAGGGTAACTACGGGGTTTAAGGAGTGTAGTTAGAGTATAACAACGGGGTTTAAGGAGTGTAGTTAGAGTATAACAACGGGGTTTAAGGAGTGTAGTTAGAGTATAACAACAGGGCTTAAGGAGTGTAGTTAGAGTATAACAACAGGGTTTAAGGAGTGTAGTTATAGTCTAACTACAGGGTTTAAGGAGTGTAGTTAGAGAATAACAACGGGGTTTAAGGAGTGTAGTTAGAGTATAACAACGGGGTTTAAGGAGTGTAGTTATGGTATAACAATGGGGTTTAAGGAGTGTAGTTAGAGTATAACAACGGGGTTTAAGGAGTGTAGTTAGAGTATAACAACAGGGTTTAAGGAGTGTAGTTAGAGTATAACAACGGGGTTTAAGGAGTGTAGTTAGACTATAACTACACTCCTTAAACCCCGTTGTTATACTCTAACTACACTCCTTAAACCCTGTTGTTATACTATAACTACACTCCTTAAACCCCGTAGTTAGACTATAAGTACAGATCTTATAATTCACTCCTTAAACCCCGTAGTTAGACTATAACTACAGCCCTAAACCCTGTTGTTATACTCTAACTACATGCTTATTTGCGGGCTGTATTCTAAAGCGTTACGAACCTACCTACAGTATTGAAAAAACGGCTGGCAGTGAATGTGTTAAGTGCCAAAATCCCCTTAACTCATTCACCGCCAGTTTAGGACTGCCAATATTTAGCACAGGCCAAAGATTTTCATAATTGTTGGTCATCTTTCAAGACCCACAGTAAATTATCTATTAGCACCAGAGTGATTTGCAATACCTCAAAATGAAGATGTACGTCTCTGGGTTCACCAGGAAAAAAAAAGTGAGCTTTTAGCTTGTTCTGTACTCTACTTATAGCCATTTATATACACCCTGTTTTCTACCCAAAAGCTCTCCCTGAGAAAATAAACAGGAGAAAAGGCAATTTTTGTAAAAGGGCACAATCTCAGGCAGAACTCACTCTCAATTATTTTATTTTGAACTGTATTGACATCAGACATGTAAATATTATTCGTTAGGACACAAATGACAAAAAAAAATATATATATATATATATATATATATACACATGAAGTGCTTTTTTTTTACATTCAACAATACAGTTTACTCGGTGAGTGAGTGTGCAGACAGACAGACAGACAGACAGACAGACAGACAGACAGACAGACACAGACACACACACACACACACACACACACACACACACACACACGATCCCCCTTTTAGATTTCTAACCCCACAAAGGATCAGCAATAACCACGCCCTGTGGCGCTGGGATTGGCCAGGAGCAACACTGGAGGGCACGCAGCCCAGCGATTTCATGAACCAACTGAATAGCTCTTGAGAAAGGACAGCGGGCTGCTGTGACTGCCGCAGCCGCTTCTGCCTTGTGCCTTGCTGTTGTGTGTTTATTTTGTTTATGTTCTGGTCCACCCGTCCTCGTCCATGTCTCCCTGTCCTATCCTCCCTGAAATCGTTCCCGTTTTCCCCTCGGCTATTCAACACGTCCTCACCGCCCTCGCAAACTGATCGATCATTTCCTCATTCCTCCGATGATCAAACACATCTCTTGATTACTTTCTCCCGTTTTCTCCGGGCTGGCACAGAGGAAGGCGACTCCAGCTCGTGCAGCGCGCCGAGGCGCGTTTCAATGGCGTTTCTCCTGTCTGCACAAGGAAGCGTTACCCGTTTTCTGCTTTTCCTCTTGCTCAATTTCAAAACAACAGCTGCGGTATGTGTTTGTTCACGTGTTGCCTTAGATGCTAGGGACATGATACTATGTCAGAGGCTGGGTAAGTGTTTGAAATACGCCCTGCAGTAATAAAAACAAAAACACGTCAAACACGTCATTGGCGGGGAGGGCTATTTCTGATAACACGTCAAAGACGTCATTGGCGGTGAATGAGTTAAAAATAGGGATTTATGAGATTTCATGCAAAATCCTCAAATAAAATGCATCAAATTTGTTTTCTCCAATGTTTATTCATAAAGGAGCAACGAGGTCATGTATAATGTAGCCTATTTGATTCCCGCGCCATGTGCCCCCCTCCCCACCCCCAATAAAAACATGAAATTAGCAGAGGACTTTTAGTCTGATAAATCAATCCTAGGTGTTGAAGCAGCAAGTCAGACCCTTCTCCCACACTCCCCTCTCTCCCCTCTCTCTGGCACTGTGTGTGTGCGCACGTGTGTGTGCATGTTTCACCGGCTTTGAGCCGCGGCACTTTCTGTCTCCAATTTCAATTCCTTGTACAGCTGGGGGGAGGGGTCTAGGTGCACTGTTCAAATCCTGTGCACACATCTTGGCAGGGGAGTTTCTAGGGAGTGGCCAGGGGTGGCACTGCCCACCCCTTAAATCTAATTTGGCCACCCCAAAATCCTGAGGGTGCTGGCCAACAACACTGTCTTTCAGAGGCTGTAGCGGGCTAATCTTTAAGCTAGAGTGACGTTAGGCTAAATTTGGGCGAGGGAAAACCCTTCTACATCCTTCCTAAATGCCGCAATCAGTGCCACCCTTGCTTGAGTCTGTGCCCCACCTGGGCCACCCCACTCAAAATGGCTGGGACATTGCATCTCGGCTCAGACACATCTTGCCTGAAACAGACACACATGTCACTTATAGATGTGGCTGCACTGCTTAAAGCGTCTTGGGGGTATGCACGCATTGATGCATTTTGTTGGGGCTTTATGTTCACTGATGGCTGATAGTGGGCTCTCTGGAGTTCCGGTAAGAAATTTCCAGAAAGCAGATGACCTGATGAGAGCCTTGAGAGGATCAGATTGTGAGTCAGACCAGAACAGACAAACTTTGGGTTTAGGTCTTGGTGAAACCAATGATGCTGATGCTGATGTCATACATCTGGGCTGAACGTGAGGGTGACTGGCTTCTCCATCTGACCACATTCCAGAAGATGCTTACCTACTACTTTGCAGCTGGCCATGTCAATCATTTCTGGTATGGCCTCTACTATCTTCGTTCTATGGAGAAGCTTCCTCCACAAAGGAATTTTCTCCAGGGGCAGCATGTGATGTGACACATTAGTGGAATAGGGAATGGCCTGTGGATCAACCAGTTCATAACTACTTTCATGAGGTACGGCCACAGTGATGGAAGGATCATTGGAATAACCATGAAGCCAGAGGCACTGAAGATCTGGGCCCTGAGCCACCACATATGCTGCAAGATTGAGTCAGACATGAAGGAGATGGAAGATGATGAGACAGATACTACAAAGGTTCATCTCTATCACAAGGAGGAGGCTAAAGCCATGGCTTAAGCAGTTGCCAAAGTCAAGGTCAGGGCTGGACTTTGTTAGAAACTGGAAACCTGCCTCCATCCATTGGATCCCAACGAACATACAGGGGCAAAAGCATCATGAACATCAAGATCACCAACACCAGTGACAGTGCCGTAATGATTGGGGAGGCAATGTTAGAAGATTTTGAGAAGACCTGACTTTTACAACACCATCTCAAACAAAGTAAAGACAATGACAACAACCAAATCAATCCAAGTTGACAACTCCACAATTTATGACCTAAATGCCATAGATTCAAGGTAATCACACTGTTGTCTAGGGAGGACGAGGACAGGATGCACATTTGTAAATCCAAGTCTACATTGAAGAAGTCATTCCAAGTCAAAAATCTCCAGGAGGAGCCAGTATCATTGATGAATCAGCCCTTCTTTGGACATCCACTGGCCAGCTGATGGCACCACCCGATTTCATCAAAAATTATAAGACACGGCTGAATTCATACCTATCAGACAGTGATGCCTACCTCATCTTCGGCAGCTACTCTGATTACAGTACTGTATCAAGTCCATCACCTGAGATGTCACAGAGACAGGGCTCACCTAGAAACACCATCTCTTAGCTCTTATGTGAGGAACTGACCCAGGAAGGATCCGCTTTTCCATCTACAGAGGACAAGCAAACACAAGTTGGTGGTGACAGGGGAGGACCCATGCCCTATTGAGATCAGGTTGAAAGAAAGAAGGAGCCAATATGATATAGAAAATCAACAGGAAGAGACTGACACATCATTGTCCAAAAGGCCCTGACTGGATGTACACCACACATCATAGAATCGCCCCACAAGGAAAGGGCAATAGTGGACATCAAGTCAACACTGGCCAAGCATTCACAAATTGTGAAGAACCTTTTACCAGCCCATGCCATGTTGGGATGTGACAATGTAGCGTCTTACTATGGGTTGGGAAAAGGCTCTGTCATCAAAGTCCTCAAAACTGTACGAACTATCTGCCATTAGCAATGTGGGTGCACCGTTCCAGCAGGTCCCCGACCAACCACTGCCTTCATCTCAGCCTGTTCGGTATAGAGCACAGACACACACAAGGCTACTTGTCTGGGAGGAAAAGAATGGGAAAGGACACGTCTGCTCCAAACTTAGCTGCTCTACCGCCAGCGAATGAAGCATTCATTGAGAATGTTAAGAGAGCCCAATTTCAAGCAATATATTGAAATATCAATGTAAATCTGCCACTAGCATTGAACACTGAGGAATTTTGATGGAAAAAAAGACACATGCAACAGGTCACTGAGCCCAACCACTCTACCGGAAGATTGCAAACTTGTCCCAGACTACATTTTGGAGATGATCAGGTGTGGCTGCAAAACCCTTTTAACTCCAATAAGTGCAACTGTGCAGTGCCTGGTTTGCCATGCACAATGTTCTGTGCATGTTTCAGGGTAGGACGCTCAAGATCCAAATAGGCTTAACTACCATCAGAACATCAGCAGCAAAATGTGCCCTTCACACCTCCCAGTGTGTATCATCTACTCTGAATCTCTACATGCCAATGAGCAAAGGCTTAATGGATGTTCTCATCCAGCATGACCCCTATAGTCATAAACAGTTGGTTTTGCTGGCACGACCTAAAAGGGTTAATATTATGTAATGTGGAATGAAATACATTGTACATGACCTCCTTTATGAATAGAGATTGGAGAAAACAAATTGGATGCATTTGATTTTAGTATTTTGCATGAAAATTCCATAATTGGAATTTTGGCAATTAAGGGGTTAATATCTGAAAATGCTCAAGGGTGCTCACCGGGCACCCGCCTGTATTTTGAATAGGTACCCCCAAACTACAAGAATCAGCAGAGAAAAAAACTTTATCCGACGAAGCGAGGTTCAACCCCATGGCTCTCGGACTATTTGTAACACTTTATAAGAAGCATTAGTTAAGCATTGTTCATGCGTAATTCATAAACACAGTTACAGTAATGTTTTATTCCTGATTAATAAGCTAAACTATCATGTATTTAACAATTGTATTTGATCTAATTTATAAATGCTTTGTAAGGCATAGATAGTCCTCACTTTAAATGATGTCACACAAAATACTAAAAAAAACTACTAACTACCTTAACACATTCAGTGCCACAGCGCTTCAGTAAAATTGTCTGGAGCCTGTGCCAGATTCACTTCCATTCAGTTGAAAACAGCTATAGAATTTTTTCTATTATGGCTATATTAACGGGGCTGGACTTTAATGAAAGATTGAACACTCCTGCTTCTTCCAAAGAAGAAATTTTGTTTCTAGACAGTTCCATTATGAAATTACAGCCTCTCAAAAAAGTGCACTTTCAAGGGTTTTCTGTCGTTTTTTTTTTCTTTCCAAGATATAGCCCCTTTTATGAATACCTTTTGCACTCTAATTTCGAGCACATTCACTGACTCTGGCTGGTGTTTTCTGATGTGGTGGCGTGTGGTGTGGTTTCTGTGCAGCCACACACCCCTCTCCCCCCCCCCCCCCCCCCCCCCCCCCCCCCTCTCCACCTCTGAGCTGCGGGCTCCTCCCACACGCACAGAGTTTGCTTTCTCGACTCCGTTTTTGCCCCGGACAGATCCCAGCTTTGCTGCGCGCATCATTTCCTTGATGGGCATCAAGGAAATGATGCGCTGGCAAACGCGACTGAACGAAAAGGCTTGGCCCGTTCGGCTTCAGATGCTGGCTTTCTAGGAAATCGTGTGGAGATAGATAGAAGCATAAGAGCTCAGTTGTGAGCGCGGATGCAGCCGAGCCCACTCTCGCTGTAGACGGAGCAATATATACGGCTCTGGCAGAAAGCATGCATCGGTTTCCACGGCTTTCTCCGCTGTCTCCTGTACAAAGTAAAGGATCTGAGGTGGGTGGAGCAGCTCCTGTGACGATGTTTAACACATTGAATGCCAGCCATGTTTTCATTCCTGTAGGTAAGTTGTGCCAGGGGTGTTTTTGACGATTCTGGCTCATTTTAGAAGAGCCGAGGATTCTTTTCTGTTAAGAATTCATGAACACCAATCATCTAAAAATAACTAATAGAATGTGTGCTTTCTCTGTCTAAAAGAGTTAGTTTGCAGAGTTAGTAGTTATGTAGATATTAGCCGTTGAGTACAGCATGGTTTCAGCGTCTGGAAATTTATTCAGAGATAAATGGCTTTTTGTGAAACAGTCACTTTAACCATTCATTTTTGGCATCAGTAAGACCGTCAGACATTCTAAACAATAGTTTTGAACAGTAATTTCCTCCATAACAACAGGAAACACCCCTCTCATTCAAACTCCTCCCTCCGTGTGTCTTCTCCTTCCTCCTGGCTTCAGCGGGCGTGTCAGAAGCGCGTTGTGCTGCCTGCCTGTCTGTCTGCGTGCCTGCCTGCCTGTCTGCCTGTCGGGCAAGACGAGTCTGAAACGGATTACTGTAAAATCGCGTCGCCATTTCCTTGAATGGCTTTCTCCCGCGGTGTGTGTGTGTGTGTGTGTGTGTGTGTGTGTGTGTGTGTGTGTGTGTGTGTGTGTGTGTGTGTGTGTGTGTGTTCGCGCGTTGCTGCGCGGCTCTGGGGGGAAGGGATCTCTGTCCGTTCTGTGTGTGTGTGTCCGGGCTTTTCCGCGGGAGGCGGCTGCTTTTGTGGCTTTTGGGTCCCATGGCTGTGACTTCTCTCGGTCTCTGTCGCCACTTAGTGGTCGGTAAAATAGATTACACGCATGCTGTTGCTCCAAATAGTTATCTGGAAGATGTAAAAGGGGTTGATTGATGTCCCACCGTCAAAAAAACATGTAAGACGAGTTATTTCGGCTCTGGCACTCAAGCGCTGGATTATGTAAGACGAATTATTTCGGCTATGGCACTTAAGGTGTTAAGGTGGCGCCGTGTGATCCCTTGAAGGGATTCATGCTCACTGGCTGGGTACGACCTTAAACAGCAGAATTATGGAATAATATGAATTATGATTTTAGGACGTCCACAGACGTCCTTGGCACTGAACGTTACTTTTTTTTAGGACGTGCACAGACGTCCTTGGCACTGAATGTGTTAATAACATGGGGTGTGTCTAGTGGGCCACTCCTGAAATCTGATTGGCCACCCTACGTGCCACCCCAAAATCCTGAAGGCGCCGGCATCCGACATGACTGTCTTATAGGCTGTAGCATCATTTTTAAAGCTAGAGTGGAGAGCCTGGTATCATATGAAACTAGAAGACCCAAGGTATCCATTCCTATCAGTCACCATGTCATCCTAGCTTCTCTGCCAGGGAGCTAAA